>NC_081415.1:246905083-247125083 GCF_030272615.1 Cryptomeria japonica
TATTTTTGATCAAAATCCAACATAAAAAGATCATAAAAAAACATCGAGACTAAATTTTGTAATGTCAAGGTCTATACTTAAAATATTTTTGCGAGACATGGTTGGAGGGTGCCCCTATCCCACCAAAACAATCTCTTTGAAAGGGGGCTGCAAGAATCAAGGCCCGTGATATTAGATCTCATCCTAATTTTGGTTTTGATGACAATTAACTATGAAATAAGATAACTGAGTTTTAAAATGAGATAGGACACATCTCCTTGACTTGGGAGGTAAATTGAAGGCTAGAAATGGTCCTAAAACTATCTAGGGAAGTGGAAACTAAAGAAAGTTCCAAGATGGGTGTGAAACTGGGCTCACAATTAAGGTGTACAATTTACGACACTACAAAGTGAAAATTTCTCATGGTTTTACCATGCCTTTTAAGTGTTATCTAGGTGAAACTTTATAACGATTTAGCTCATTTTAGATGAAAGCAAAACTCTCAAGTGGCTTAAGTGTCATTGCCACATTTTAACAAATGCACGAACATGACAAAACTCCAATTTTTTTTACTATTGACTCAAAGGATGTATTGTTCAATTGAAGATGTGATAATTAAACCATGTCATAATATAAAATAAAGAAGAATGTATTGTTGGAATCCAAGAACACTGAGAGGGGTGGTGAATTAGTGTTCTACCAGAATGATCAATTTTAGCCTTATTAAAACATGCATACACCAACTGGTATACCGATACATACAAAACTGAAAGAAGTAAAGCAACCAATAAGGCAATCACATAAATGAACACCATAACACACAAAATTATATGTGGAAAACCTCAAAGAGGAAAAACCACGGTGGGATTTGTGACCCACAATGTCAATCCACTGGCCATATGAAGAGATATTACAAAATATAGGGGCCTGCACTTGTAGGAAGGCTTATAGCCTAGAGCACACTGCTCAATGACGAAAGGAGTCTTACTGACTACATATAAATCCAAACTACAATCTGGAGAAATAAATGAACTGCTAAGATAACATCTTCTATGCTTGAATACAGTTTTGGTTAAGCTCTGTCTGTTTCGGTCTGAAACCCTAAACCCTCTACCAGAATAACCCTTTACAAAAATATCCTCGCATACATGATCTCTCTGATATATTTCTCATTACTTAACATCCATATTCATATCCATACTGTTACATCGCAAAATGATCTATCCAACTGACCTATATACCCAATATAATTTATCATGCCTTATGTTTGCTTACAAAGATATTTATAATATCAAAATACATGTCGACTATATAACATAAACACATGAATATAAAAAACAATTGCTGATGCCGGATCCAAAAGATGTTGGCCTTCAATACCAATAACCTTATTCTAAACCATGTTAGCCTGCATTGTCGGTAAAAAGAAATCCTGCCAATGTCGATGCCAGTGTTGGTGAAGTGTCTGTCGGTACACAACTAACCCAAAACATGAAGCCAAAACAAGGTATCATGTTGCCATCAATGACAACATAGTGAAACCAACTAATTGAGTGTCAATTGCCAACAATCTCCCCCTTTGGCATTGATGGCAACACTCATGTGAAAAATGATCATGGTTTCATCTGTCGGTTTCATCCTGAACCTGCTCCCCCTGAGTTGAATATCCATCAATACAAAATACTCCATACTTCCATATCTCCATATCTACCCCTAATGTATACACATCCATTTTTATTTTTCACATCTATATCACTCCCCCTTTGACATCAATGCCACCAAAATTTCCAAAAAAGAATACCAAAAATCCAGAACCGGGACGAAGAATGAAATATACTATACAATGAATGTCCCAAAAATACCTTATCGGAGCTTAGTATATTTGAAAATATCCTAATATGCCTTCTCCAATAGCTCAAGATAAGTATCCCAACCAGTTTTGAAAGTGCCAGAAATAGATACAAGTCCATTTAGCATACGTGCAAATGACTCTTTCTCATTTCACTTTGTCGGTGTGGGCTTACCAACCATATCTATACACTCCTCCTTATGTACACTGAGTGAATCCAACTGAGGACTCACCAAACCTCTAAGACTTCTAGCTCTTCTAATGATTTTGTCTTTTTCTTTCTCAAGAACAGAAATTTGGGCTTCCAAAACCAAAATCTGGCCATCAATGGATGTAGTCAATGAATTCAATCCATCAAAAGAATTGGCTATACTTGCAATTTTCTCTTGAGATTCCTTAATCTTCTTATCCAAATTAAATGTAAGAATATTTGTTTTACAACATACTCTGTAAATATTTGTACACCGCTTTAATGAATTGTCTATCAATTTCAACCTTTCATTAATCTTCTTCCTCTCAGACTCAATCACTTGATCAAATGTATCTCTTTTTGCCTTTGTGAACCTCTCCAGTGCTTTCCGATTTGAAATCTACTGCAAGGATTGAAAATCCTTTGAAATGTGCTCTGTAATTGTCTTAAGATTGCCAAATGGGCTCGCTTCTCTATCAAACTTGCACTCCAGGACTAGTCTATGCAAAATAGTGATAGACTGATCAATAATCCCTTTATCCATAGATCCCTCCATCATTTTATATGCAATCATCATCATGAGTTCAGTAGAGCTCATCTCGGTTATGTTTTTATTTTCAACCTGTGAGGTGTCAATTAACAACAATGATGGAATCACTACTGGTTCCCTGCCAGATTCCCCTTTCTTCTCCTCTGGTGATTTATCCTTTATAGCTTCCTCACTTGCACCGGTGGCTTCACCACTTGGTGCAGTCTCAGTAACTGTCGGTTCCTCCCTATATATTTCTTCCAATCACTGGTGAAATCACTCAAGAAGATATCTGATCGCACTAAATCAACCTTAATCTCTCTTAATCTCTCTTAATCGCTTCTGAATGCAAGGTGATAAAAAATGAAGTAGATTCAACCCTTTATCCCCCAAGAAAAAGAAAAACCCTAATCTTTCATTGACATCAATGACTTCCAGTGGAAGATACTCGATCTCGATAAAACATCTCCGTACCGGATAAGCATCTCCAATGTCCGGAACATCTTCCAGAACCTCTTCCTGGGGCATATTCAGTATCTTGATGAATTTTGCCTACCCCTAAGGCATTTGCCTTAGTTAACGGATGAGCTTCCTGTCGGTGCAGGAGCAACTTCCTCTACCAGATAAGTAACCGAAGCATTCCCATCTGCTGATTGTTCTTTAGACTTCCTGACCCATCTCTGGGTATGATCTTGTCGGATTTCATTAACATTTTCTTTCCCTTTCTCATTTGATCCTCCATTACCAACCGATGGATTTATGCTTCTACAGAACTTAGCAATATGTCCAATTTCATTACATGCATAACATGTAACATTGTTCTTTTGAATTGCTTTGCTAAAACCGATATAATTGCTTGACCTGCACTAATTAGCCATATGTCCAAATTTTCCACATGCATAACATTTTACATTCATTCTGCAATCTTTTATCTTATGACCATACTTATTGCATTAGAGCATTGACCGGGAGCAGAATTATTGTTCTGATTTGCTTTATCTCTACATTGCCTAGCCATGTGACCAAATTTATTATAAACAAAACATCTACCATTAAATTTATAAGCATTAAACTGCCTTATGGTTTTGATCTTCATTTGCAGTACCGAAACTTTGTCCTTGTTCAAATCCAAGTCCACTGGAATCTCCATTCTGCCTTTGTCTCTTCAATAACTCGTCTAGTTGTGTTGAACTAATCTTGAATTTTTATTTATACTCACTTGCAATAGTCAGATCATCTCTCAAAATTATCATTTGTCTCTCAAGCTCTTGTTCATTACTCTGGGATTGTACTAAATCAGTTCTCAACATATCATTCTCATGAACCAACCTACCACATTCTTCAAATTTGTTCTTCAGAGATAGAACAAGATTTTCTTCCTTTTATTTCTGGTCCTCAATCTCTTTAGACATTCTCATAGTTATATCTTGCATTTCATTTCTCATAACCATGTTCTCTTTACTCAACTTCTGACAATGTTCCTTTAGTGCATCTTTCTCTTCATCATCCCGATTTTGCAAAAGTTCCTTCCTCCTAGCTTGAATAGATGACAACCTCTCCTGTAGGACAAGAATAAATTCCTTAGCATAATTAAATTCATCTTGTAGCTTTAATTTCTTCATCCTTTCAACATCATAATCTTCAAGTGCCATCTCAAGTTGCTTTTCCAAACCCATATCCATGGATTCTAGATTCAGGATCTTCCTCAAGCTGTTAAACTTCCTCCGAGGCACAAGGATCTGATACCAATTGTTGGAATCCAAGACCACTGAGTGGGAGGGGGGGGGGGGTAAATCAGTGTTCTATCAGAATGATCAATTTTAGCCTTATTAAAATATGCATACACCAACCGGTATACCAGTACATATAAAATTGAAAGAAGTAAAGCAACCAATAAGCCAGTAACATAAATGAACACCATAACACACATAATTATATGTGGAAAACCTCAAAGAGGAAAAACCATGGTGGGATTTGTGACCCACAATATCAATCCATTGGCCATATGAAGAGATATTACAATATATGGGGGCCTACACTTCCAGGAAGGCTTACAACCTAGAGCACACTGCTCAATCACAAAAGGAGCCTCACTGACTACATATAAATCCATATTACAATCTGGAGAAATGAATGAACTGCTAAGATAGCATCTTCTATGCCTGAATACAATTCTGATTAAGCTCTGTCTGTTCCGGTTTGAAACCCTAAACCCTTTACCAGAATAACCCTTTACAAAAATATCCTCACATACATGATCTCTCTGATATATTTCACATTACTTAACATCCATATTTGCATCCATATCGTTACATCACAAAATGATCTATCCAGCTGACCTATATACCCTATATAATTTATCATGCCTTATGTCAGCTTACAAAGATATTTACAATATCAAAATACATGTCAGGTAGATAACATAAACACATTAATATCAAAAACAATTGTCGATGTCGGATCCAAAAGATGTCGGCCTTCAATACCGATAACCTTATTCTAAACCATGTCAGCCTGCATTACCGGTAAAAAGAAATCCTTCCATCCTGTCGGTGCCAGTGCCGGTGCCGGTGAAGTGCCTGTTGGTACACAACTAACCCAAAATATGAAGCCAAAACAAGATGTCATGTTGCCATCAATGACAACATAGTGAAACCAACCAATTGAGTGTCAATTGCCAACATGTATTCCATAGTTCCACTCACTAACGTGCACAAAATGGATTTAACCTTTAATTAATCAGAGATATTATTATATGGCTCTGATTAATTAAAGGATAAATCCATTTTGTGCACGTTAGTGAGTGGAACTATAGTATACACTCTTCTTATTTTATATTATGAAGTGGTTTAATTTTCACATCTTCAATTGAACAATACATCGTTTGAGTCAATAGTAAAAAAAATTGGAGTTGTGTCATGTTCACATATGTTAAAATGTGGGCATGACATTAAGCATTTTTTAAATATTGGTTAGACCTTATTATGGTCTCTCTTAATATTAATGCATGTGTTTAGCCATGTTAAGGTGTATTGCATGATTTAGATGAAATTTTTTGAGTAATTAATTTGTTGATTAGATACACGAAAAGATGAATTTTTTAAAAGAATAATCAATGATATCTTTGCGAATGTATTTCTAATTATGTTTTTACTATGCTTGAAAAAATTGATTATAACATGTTGGCTATTTGTTTTGGTTCTTGAAGATGTTTAAATAATTTTGGAGGATATGATGCATTGATTTTTATTTTAAATGCAAGATGATGTATGGATATTTTCTAATTCATGATTATGACTTGAAAAAATTTTATGGGCTAAGTATTGTGTTATAGCCATGACTTGTGGATGCAAGGATAGATTCCCTCTTTTGTCTGAAGAGGAAGAGCATCATCTAAGAGAGAGTGCTAGATAAAAGGTAAGAGACCTTAATACCATGGTTCCAAGTGCACATGTACTATTGCACATACCATATATCATGTGTATTGTGAGTGCATATAATCATTATATATGCATATAAATCTATATAAATATGTATTTAATATATAGCTAAGATTAGTAGTTGTATAGATATGCTTGATAAGTGTTTTAATACTAAACTATGCTAAAGTGAGTGAATGAATTATATATATATTGATGAGTATTCGATGATAATATATATGATGGTATAAAACAACTTATCTATTGTATTTTATATCATTATGTGACTGGATATGTCAAATATATTTTATATAATTGAATATTTACTTCTCATTGCTACATATTCCATTTGATGAGTAAATCATTGAGTTTAAACAACTAAATATATTTAAGAACAACATTATTATATAAAAGATAGATAGTGAAATGTGAAATTGATTATTCAAAATGATTATTTGATTATGCCATGGATTATATTTAAGAAACATATAGGTTGTAACTTGGATATTTTTCAATTTTGTATTCTAGCTAGTTATAATTTGAGGTCATTTTATTTCAAGTGAATATGTCTGTACATCAACATGTTTGTCAAATAAGCTGATGTAGAGTTGTCCACTTCAAATAGATTACTTTTTATGAAATTTTATGTGTCTAAAATGATGAAATTGTGTTATATGCTCAATTGATTGAAAACTAGTTAATATAAATGGGAAAATGAAACTTGTGACATTTTGAAGTGCATTTTATTTGTATTGTCTGGTATCATTTTATGAATATTGTGTGTTTCAAGTCAAGAAAGAGATAATAGTGTGTCAACATATGACACACATATCCATGTTAGGAATGTGATTATATTGAAAACTTTTGCCAATGCAATGCATTGATTGTCAGTTCACAAGTATCTACTAGTTTGCATATCAATCAAATGTCATGTAGCTATAGGGTATCTAGTGGATGCATGACAAATGTTACACCCCTCTTTATGACACTGATAATACTTTTTATTTTCACGGTATTATGTGGTAAAATTACACGTAGATTTTGTTTATTATCAGATGGATGATTTTAAATTAAGCAAATGTGTGTTTGATGCTTATCATTAATGTTCAATGATAATTATTATTATCTTCTTTTGATATATTTGAGCTTGATTAAATGTAATGGGCTAACTATAGTTGTGGTTCTAAGATGGATGAGTGATTATCCACCCTGCCCTCCAAGATAGAGAGGGAGAGCATCATTGGAGAGAGTGATATCGACATGGGAACAAGCAAATGATGTCATTTGAGTTTTGTCACACATACATGTGGGTTCATACCATTATTATCTTATGGTTGAGTCTCTAATTGAACACCTTGCATCATGTTAGGTATGTGTCGGTTGAATCTATGTTGACCTTAGTTGTCAAACCTAGATCTAAGCGTTGGTTGGATTTAACCTATATCTAGATTGTTGCCCTCTTGGTCAATTATTTATATATGTATTAATGTTGCTGATACTATTATTATTGTTAGCACAACATGCAAGTTTAGTTCTCTTGTTGTGTGTGCCTTGATTTACAGAGAACAAGTGCATGCTCCATTTTATCTTATGCTAACTAAGGAAGAGTGTGGTTCGACTCTTGATGTCACTTTTGTTACATTTCTCGTAATTTCAATCAAGACTTACAAATATTTATAAACGCTCATGCATTTCCTCCTTAATTTTTGTTTTTACGGGAGTTCATAATTTGTATAAAATCATGCTCTTCCATAATGTAATTGGTACAATGAATTAATACATTTCATTTTCTTAGCTACTCTTTGTTTTTCTTATGTGCATCAGATCTGCAAGTTTTGTTTAAATTATATTCCTAGCTAGATCTATCTTGTGCTATGCAACCACAACTACAAAAGCTTGCATGGTATCAGAGCAAGGTTGCTAGGAAGAAAAAGATAAACACTTTTATTTGTAGGCACTAAAGATAGAGTTGTTTTAGATTGGAATAACCATTGTATTGAAGGTTTTGTTTTTGTATCTTTTTGGAGATATTTTTAAGGAGTGAATGATGTATATGTATAAGGGTTGCAGATGCATGTATTGTGGGATCAATCAACATGGGCATGAATGGTGTCCCCATTTCTCACATAATGCCTTTCTATTCTTTTTTGGGAATGCATCAAAATCTCAAGCTGTCTCCACCTATAGAAATAGTTGATGTACCTTCACCTTCACTTACCAGTTTGACAAAGATCTTGGCTTCTCCTAAAGCTCCATCAAATTCTCTGTAGCAAGTTAATTCTTGTCTTCTTGATGAGCAAGATATGATTCAATCAGACATTGCCTTCTTGTTTGTAGAATCCCACATTGCAGATTCGGAGGACACCATTGATGATCTTCATATCCTCTTTTCTGATAGCACTTATAGAGTTGATTCAGCTTCATCTGTTGTTATGGGCACATCTTCAAACCCTCTTGCTCTCTCTTTGCCTATATTTGCTTCTATCGTGGCAATACCTGATTCACGTTGGTCCAACTATCACCATACATCCATGATCATTGTACTTGAATCTTCTGTGGTACCTGATTTATCTTATCAGCATTTATCATGCTTTGGCATTGGCTTAGAGACCTTTAAGTAGAATTGGGAGGGATCATCATTGCCTTTGGACTTTGATCTACATTGGTTTTTAGTCCTGAGATATTCCTTTCAAGATTTGGGAGACTCCATTCATACATCTTTGGTTTTGTTTCTTCCTAAGGGGAGGAATGTTGTTCGACGATCATGGACCATCTTTTGCATCCAGTTTCGATCATTCGAGCATCGACCATTGTCTGCATATTGTGGGGGGTACCTGGTCTTCCATGCCCCCTATCGTTACAGTTACACTCTCTTCGAGACCTTCTTGGGTTGAAGAACACGGTAGCATATTAAGTGTCATGCAGAGTTAGCATCTATTTTGAGGGGGGATTTTGTTCCCACTGGGTTTTCCCTCTTTCCTCTTTCCTTTCATTAGACTCTAGTCTCCTTAGTTAGACTTAAGGGGGGTGTTAGCGCAACATGCAAGTTCAGTTCTCTTGTTGTGTGTGCCTTGATTTACGGAGAACAAGTGCATGCTCCGTTTTATCTTACGCTAACTAAGGAAGAGTGTGGTTTGACTCTTGATGCCACTTTTGTTACGTTTCTCGTAATTTCAGTCAAGACTCTTACAATTCTTCAGAAATCCTCATGCATTTCCTCCTTAATTTTTGCTTTGACGGGAGTTCATAATTTGTATAAAATCATGCTTTGCCATAATGTAATTGGTACAATGAATTAATGTACATTTCATTTTCTTAGCTGCTCTTTCTTTTTCTTATGTGCATTAGATCTGCAAGTTTTGTTTTTATTTTCCTAGCTAGATCTATCCTATGCTATGCAGCCACAACTAAATTTTTTTACAATTATTAATACATATATATAGATGTATAGTTACAGACAATGTATATATGTATATGCATATGTATACAAAAATATACATATAAGTACACTATATATATATATATATATATATATATATATATATATATATATATATATATATATAAAAGTCAATGGAGACATATTTATGGAAATATATTGTACTATGGAATTAAATTCCATATGGCCTTATAGCCAAAATCAATAACTATCGAGGTTGTGATTTAATGTTATTATAAGCTGATTATAAATGGCTTCTTTTGACCCTGCCTCAGATTACACATCTATGTTTTTTAATACGTTTTCCAAGGTCGATAATGGTAGGCTACCATCGATATTTATATTGATGCTGCATATGAAATGACTTTGGATTGCAAGGACTTTAAGCCAAAACATCTTAACACTCACTATTATATGATATGAATATTGAAGCTATAGTTTCAGTCTTGTCATGGCTATAGCCGCCTTATAAGACACATTGGCAAGAAGTTTTGAAGTTAATGAAATCATTCCTTGAATAGAATCAGGTTATTGAAATCGTTGCTTAATTAGTTCGAAGTTTAGTATTGATACAGGGTATCTTATTTTGAACCGTTTCTTGGTTCTAATCGGGTTCATTATCTATTGAAGTCCGTAGGCTAGCTGATAATCGTTTTTGAGAAGGGTTTTATGCAATATGATAAGGCAAGGAGATAGCATTCTTCATTATTATTATAGAGAGGAGATTATTCTGGTTTTCTTTGGTGAGCATGATACAGTCTAAATAGAGGAGGAATATAGTAGTAAATTGAGAAGTTCAATTCAGTATTGAATGGATAGCTCGAAAAAGGAGAGACCAGCTAGTTAAGAATCTGTAAGAGCTTGATATATTGGTAGTAATTGCTAGTATAATTTTGGAGGAAGAGGCAACAACTGAACTTAAGTGGCCAAGTTGGTATTCAGACATTAAGAAAAAGAAAGAGCTTGATATTTAAGAAACTCCTTACAGTCCTGGTACTTCACAAATAAGAAAAAGTTTAGTTAGCTGAGTTTTAAGGAGACCAGTTTGAAGAAAGTTGCAGCTCCAAAAATGTCTCCATCGTATCATCATAAAGGATGTGGTATCTCCAACGAAAGTAGTAGAATGATTCATAAAAGATGTGTTATTATTCATTTTCAAAAAGTGTTTGATGGAGTTGTCAATGGCCTCATAACAAGAAAGCTCCTAAAAATGAAGAAGCATGTTGGAAAGACGAACCCACACTAGACACACATTGAGTAGTTCAGTAAGAGGGTTAAAAGAAGTTGACCAGGGTTTTATTGAGAGAGATTAATCTCTCTAGGCCCACAACTTGCTTAGCACCAAGTCATGATCATCAAAGGAAGCAAAAGAAGCAATAAAAAAACCTTTAGCACAAGGGTAAATCTCAATGGGACCAATAACCAAAGGTTTCCAAGAATCATTGACCCAACAGTGTAGATATGAGAGGGAAGACTAGAACCTAACGAATTTGTGCACACCAAGCCACAACATTGGTAGAAACCAAGATTCTCAACTAGAAACTACAATGGGGGAGGTCTTAGCACAAGGAAGAGGACAAACATTCTCCTTCGGGGGAAGAGTAGCAACAAATCTTGCCACACAAGCAAAGCTATATAAGCTATATGTATACATAAGGTGTGAAAGACATACTTTATGGACACATTTGTGTGTATGAAATTGTTTGAATTCTTATAATGTATTATAAATGGAGGAGCATTGAAATTTGAAATATGAACCATTAAGACAACAAGTAAGTTGTACCTAAATCTAGGCTCTTTCTTAAATAAGAATCATTCTTAATAAATAGTTTTTGTATGAAAACCCTTGTGGTATTTAATGTTTATGAACTCGATATGAGACACAAAACTTTAATCTAAAGCTAAACCTTGGACTAGTTGAAAACCAAATTTCAATAACCTTGAAGTGGTAAGTCTTCTTATTTTCCAATGGCTTATAAAACAACAAGTCATGAGTATGTGAAGGGACATAATGCACAACTCTCAACTTGAATTACTAGTTATGTTATGGTAATGTGGCTCGCTCTCTCTCTCTCTCTCTCTCTCTCTCTCTCTCTCTCTCTCTCTCTCTCTCTCTCTCTCTCTCTCTCTCTCTCTCTCTCTCTCTCTCTCTCTCTCTCTCTCTCTCTCTCTCTCTCATTTATTTGATTTTATCTTGCCATGGGAACTAGAGGTAGAAGTCAAGATTGATGAATGCGAGTACAAATGACTAGTGGTTTCGTGTCAACCTTGTTTGTTTGAGTCTATAAGTTTGAAACTTGAGGATGTTTGAAGTACCCAAGTCGAGTAAGGGTGTGTGAATGGTTGACTGCACTTCTTGATAAGTTATATTTGTATAAATCTTTGGACAAAGTGATGCAAAGGTCTGCTTGCATCCAGTTAGTTCACTGTGTCCCATTGTATAGTCCAATCAGTTGGTCATGCATAGCTAGAAAGTTGTCAATAGTTGTATGGTTGACTAGTACTATGTAGGATGCCACACCAAAATCAGATGGTGAACCTTTATTGATTCCCTTGTTTGTACCCTCACGAAGGATAGGGCCACTTACAATTAAAAGGTGTGCAAGGACTGTCAGGTCTGTGGTTGGAGGAAAAGAACTCGATTGATGATCTCCCTCTTGCAGATACACGTCGATGCTTGAGATACAAATCAATTATTCTAGTCACTAGTAGACTCTAAATTCTCTAGCCTTTGTTATGTTATTTCATTTACTTAACTTGAAACAAATGATATTATTGAAAGGAAAAGAATATGTTGTTATTCATAATGAGTTAATCATAGAATTTCAGTGTTTCTCTTATGCAATGCATTGACCTATAACATGACATGTTGAAAATTTATTTCAAATGTTATCTTTTGTATGCAAATTTACTTGCATCATTTTACTTTATCTTATGGTTTAAATTACAATTACATTTCCATGTAAGTTGAATTGATATGTTATGACAGATTGTATGTGATAGTGTAGTAATTATACACTTAGTTATTGGAGTGGGATGGTACCATGGTAGCTTGTAATTCCCTTCTCTAGATCTCAACATCTTTTTTCTGATTATGTATCAATTGGGATACATAGGTCATTCTTGTGCTTGTTTCTTTGGATGTTTATTGGTGTTTCAACTTCATCATTTTCACCACTAGTTTTCGCCATGACTCTTTTCTTGCTTTACGTGGCATGATTGGATCATACACATGTTTTAAAATGAGGTTCCTCAACATATCATTAATTAGTCTTTTGTATGCATTGAGGTGTGTGTTTGGTACTATGCCAAGTTCTTTGCAAATACTTGATGAATTTGGTTATTGTGGTAGTTCTTAATATGTATGTAATATTCTTATATGTTTGGGTTATCATAGCGCTTTAGTTCATAGATATGCATGTTATTATTGTGGTGGTGTGAATGAATGTTTCATGTTGCATGATACTATAGCGTCATAAATTGTACACCTTTTTATTAGGTGTGCAATTTTACACTCTTCTAACACTCAATTTAGTATTTTTTCATTTCTCTATGCATTATAGGACTTTCATTAATAATTAATTTAAAAATAAGATCCCTTTCTTAATTTAAAACGCATTACACTCTTATTTGGGCCTCTAATCATAGGTGTGCCCTTTATCTTTTAATTATTCCGACAAATTATAAATCCTACCCCATTTCAAATCTCAAAAAATGTTTCCCTCATCTAAAAATTATATATTTTTGTACAAATCTATTTTCCACATTAGGATCCTATTATTTCACATTTCTAAGAAGTTGGGCTAAAATTGTTGGGACAGGGTTGTCCCAAGCCACCTTATCTGATGCTATTTTCCTCGAATTGCAATTGGATAACTTGTAGATCCTATCCTATTCAAATCTAGCTCCGTGCAAAAAAAAAATCCATGTTGGCCTAAAGGTGACTTTATTATAAGATCCCTATATAAGGAATCCCTCTCAATTCATTCCATCATCTCTCATTATCATCTTATCTCTATGCTATCACTTCAATTCAAGAGAAAATTTAAGTTTGAGGAGCAACAAACTATATCTTGAGGAATCTTCAATTATGTTTTTAATTATGATTTCATGATGGATTGTATGGTGATTTATCATGTTGTTACATCAACACATTGAGGACTTATACTAAGGACATTCCATCATCAATTGAAAGTATAATCAATTCGATCAATCATTTCCATTCAAACTTCTACTTCCATTTCAATTTCAATTCAATCAAAGGGTTGATTCCAAACTCGAGGTTTGACTTAGGCAAACCCCTAGTAACAACACAATTTATCTTCTTATGTGTGCAGGTGACATGTTTAGAAGATACAACTGATAAATCGGGTAGAGTACATAGAGATAATTAGATCTATCTTTTGTAAGAGCAAAAAGTAGAGGACATGTTTGCTCAGAGTGTTAGTGTCCCAACTTATGGCATAGATTTTGGGCAACATTCTAATCTCAAAAAATAGCTTTGTTGTCCATATCTGACACCCTAAGAACAAGGTTGCTCAGAGTGCTATTTTCCTATGCACCAATGTACAAGCTTCAAACGTAGGTCCCTCTCTACATCCTCTTTCTAGATTTATATTTTGCATCTACATAATTGATTTGTAGCCACTTGTGTATGCCAATTCTTGTCAATTTCACATCATTTACCCTAGATTTTGCATTCACTTCACATCCAAGTTTAATAACTCATTTTCAATTCAATCAAAATAGGTGTAACTCAATCTACATTCAACCATATTCGTAATAGAATTGAGATTGAATCTATTGAGTTCATTCTCCTTTTAATGTAATCATTGTGAAATAGGTATTGTTCCTATATTTCATGTATAAGTTAGTGAACCCTATTTCCACCCATTACATTTTGGTGAGACCAACTCTTCTTACATTTGCATATCTTCTATTTTTAAATTTGATTTGCATAATTTTAATACACACATTGAGTGAATATTGACTTGGTTTCTTGATTAGAATCGCATGTCAGTATCTTGTTTGATCATTTGATTAAATGGAATTGTTATCTTCTTTTGCTTGTTCAATTTCAAGTTTTATTCAAGATGTCCATGATGTTCCATTCCATGCATATGATGATAACTTAGCTCTTCCTTTCATCCATAGCTATGATTTGCCCTCTCCCAAAATTGGTCCCACCCATGAGAACACTTTGGTGCAAGAAGAGAATATGAGCACTTATTTAAAACAACTCCTCCTAAGGATGAAGCTTTGAAGAATGATGTTAATCACCTCGCCTATTAAGGTAGGTCCCATTATTTTACCTACAACTATTTATGGCATGCCTAATACTCTCACATATAACTTTTTTCTAGGTAGACCTTAGATTCATGCTATGCAAGTAGTTCTTTCTACTCTTCATCACAATATTACATGATTACTTTAGAGGCTAATAAAAATTTGCAAATGGAAATAAAATCTCAATCTCTTCAATATTTTCTCCAATACAAACAAATACACCATCTCTTACTAAAGATGTTCCTAAAGAGGAACACTTGGGGGATGATTGGGGGTCTTTAGACTTCACACCCTTATTTCACAGTAAAAATAAAATACCTGAATTTGAGACTCAAACTCCTTATCAAAATGCATGTCTAGATGTTGATTGGGGTTCTTTAAATTTCAATCCAATTCAACCTAAAAGTGAACCCTCTCCTCTTGAAATTTCAACATCTATATCTGAATCTACGCATGGATACAATAAACATGATTTAGGATGTGTGTAACAAGTTTTGGAGGCCATGCAAAATATACATTACAACTTTCCAACAAAGGCTTAGGTTTCTAATCTCTTCCTTTGTTAGCGTCCCCTACTCCATTGTCTAGTGCATCCATGTCTTCTTATGTTTCATTTAAGCGAAATAGTATTTTTTCCGATCTTGTTTAAGCCAACTTGATTAATTAACCCAAACGAAGGAGAAAATCATGTTGCGAGTTACCAATAATTGCTTGATTTAATTAATGGTTTAATTTTTTCATTTTTCATAATTAAAATTTTTAGGAATGAAATAATTAAATATGTTGCCTAGTGAAATGTTTTGGTTTTTAAATTAGTTTCCAAAAATTCCTTGAGTTGGGAATGTATATTTATATTTGATTTATTTAATCTTTTTATTAATATATGACAAATGAATTATTATGGCATGTTTATATTTTACTTTAATGAAAATGAGAAAATGGAAAATAGGAAAATAGGAAAAGGCTAAAAGGAAAAATAGAAATATTTTGGCTCATTCATATTTTTTGGGAAGAAAATTTGCTCCAAAACCCTCCTTGAGTAAAAAATATTTAGGAGATTTTACTCATTTGGAATTAGGGTTGTTCCAAAACCCTATTGCACCTAAACATGATAATGAAGAGATTTTAGAAGTTATTTTTTCAATTTAAGAATGGGATTTTTAGGGTAAAGTGAAAAAATTAGGAGGGCTCAATGTTTGTTTCTTAGGTGAAAAAGTGGAGCATTTAAGAAAGGATTTCCTACTCATTAATCTTGAGAAGATATCCATAATCTTGATATTCATTTGAAGGCTAGTCAAAAGTCTAAGATTATTTAAGGCTAGTCAGAAAGTCTTAAGATTATTGAAGGCTACTCAAAAGTCTAAGGATATCCTAGAATGGAAGCAAGATTCACTTCCTCATTAAAGTATGAGGTGGTTCTTGTTCTATGCTAAAGGAGAAAAGGTCATTAAGTATAAAATTTTGACCCATGTGGAAGTTGTAAATAATGTTGTGAAATTTCTTTGTAATGTTCTCATAATCTTGTCAGATGATTAGCTGGTATTTGGAGCTAAAGTCACTACTAATGTTTATGTTGGTGGTCTAAGGCTAAGAGGTGTGTTACACCTATGTGTGATAAGACGATTCCTACGAGAGGAATTGGTGAATGGAAAAGGATTTGGTTAAAAAAGAAGTAGATTAACTTCTTAAACTTGAATTCTAAAGTTAGTAAGAATGATAAAGAAAGCATCCAAACTATTTTACAAGACTACACAAGAGCCCAAATCTCCCCCTAGTCCATTTGTTAAATCAATTCATAGTGTGTATGTTGGAATGCTTAAGGGTCTTGGGGTTGTTGAAATAAGAATAGTGGTGATAACATTTTGTAATTCTATTCACAATTCGAATTGTATGATGTTGTAAATAGTTAAATTTGTTGAATTTACTTCATAATTTTGATGTGCTTCAAAATTCAAGGTTTCACCTTATTTTTACATTGATTATAAGAAGGGTAGCAGAGTCAACTATTTTGTTGTCCCATTTAGTAATAGCTCCACCCCATATAACATATTAGTATGTTTTTTTCTCAAACATTTCAATTTGGTATGGTTTCTTTGTATGCATTGAATAACTATAGATAGGGATAGTTTATGGAAGTGGATAGCCAATTATATACCCAAGGTTCCTTAGATTTTTGGGTGAGATTTTAGTATGATTGAAGGATAAAGATGACAAATTTGGTGGGTTCAAGTTTAGATGTAAAGATAGTGAACTATTTCTTTAGCATTTACCCCTTTAAGTAATAATAATAGAGATACTAAAGGGATTTAGTTTACTTGGTGTAATAACCAAATTGGTAGAAGGAGATTGGATTTCATGTTGGATAGATTTTACATAAAGATGTATTTCTTTTTGTGTCCACCCTCTTTTTGTAAGAATATGGTCTTGGTTTCCCTTGTACTCTTTATGAATGTGATCTTATTGAAATCTTGCATGTACTCTATTGGACCTTTCACAACACTCTCTATTAGAAGAGGACCCTATTAGGATTGAGGAGAAGTTTCAAGATGATCTTTATAACAAGGATTTGTGAGAATGCTTATGACTTTCAACGTCACATGAGATGCTATAAGAATTTGTGTCTCAAGGGTCTAGAATTAAATCCAAGATGTCTAGGCTTAACATTAGGGATAAGGGTACTAGATATTTCTTTGGTGGAGCTTCATGTAATGATCCTAATGAGATTAAGACAACATCTTCACCTTTTTATAGGCCTTTG
The DNA here is from genome assembly GCF_030272615.1 of Cryptomeria japonica. Classification (NCBI taxonomy): domain Eukaryota; kingdom Viridiplantae; phylum Streptophyta; class Pinopsida; order Cupressales; family Cupressaceae; genus Cryptomeria; species Cryptomeria japonica. The sequence continues at coordinate 246,922,533 of NC_081415.1, forward strand.
TTATGTTCTAACGGTTATGATGAGCAAACTAAGAGGTGCACAATTTTGTGTGGAAATATCATTTCTCAGAAAGTTTAATAGGAAACTACCTTAAGATTAGAAGCCAATCTTTCTCTTGTGGAGATGTGGTCCGTTATTAATTCCTTAAATTATGATTAATCTCCTAAAGCTTATGGTTTACCTATTGATTTTTGCAAGGCCAATAGGGACTATGAAAAGCCATTAAATTTGGTTTAAAGTCAAAACACTGATAAATGCATCATTAAGCTTCTTTCTAAAGATGGGATAGGTTTTTGATTAAAAATTAAAGTCCTATTACTCTTGTGAGTGTTTTAAATGTAAGATCATGGCTAAGGTATCAATAGTGAGGTTGCCAAAGTTTCCGTTTAAGATAATTTATTACTCTCAAATTGGTTAAATGTACGAGGTCATTAGTTACTTGACAACTTTATTATAAGTTGGGCAAGTATGAAGTGGGCTAAAATATTTGCTCAAAAGGTATGCATATCCTTGCTAGATTTTGAGAATGTATATGATCGAATTGAGCTTTTTTTAATTTTGTTGGCTCTTACGAACCTAGATTTGAGTTTTTTTAATTTTGTTGGCTCTTACGAACCTAGATTTCAAAGAGAGGTTTTCTAGGATGGAGAAAGTTTCTGTTTAAATAGCTCTTACTCATGGTGAGATAAGTAGTTCCCTTACTAATTCCTTCCACAAGCAAGGTTGTCACCTTGTATCTTCTTTGTTTTGCATGGTAGCTAAAGCTTTTTATTATTTTCGTAGAGATGCTTTGATTGGTCCAATGATATGAGGTACCGAGCTCCCAAATGGCTCTAAGTTGTTATATCACCAATTTGGCTCTAAGTTGTCATATCTCCAATTTGCTAATGGTATTTCTTTGTTCCTAGTCTAGAGACAAAAGCTTTCTATTATTTTCTTAGAGGTACTTCGACTCGTTCAATGATGTGAGGTACCATGCTCTCGTATGGCTCTAAGTTGTTATATCTCCAACTTGCTAATGGTACTCCTTTGTTCCTAGACTAGAGAAAAGAAAAAAAACGAACTTCCCACATCTACTATTGAAGCTTGATTTGCATTATTTTTCTTCACGTTCTTAAATATTCTCGCAAAATTCAATTATGTTGAGTTTGTTGGACATTTTGGGCAGGGCTTGGAAGAGCCCTACAAAATATGATTAAACAATTGTAAAAATAGATCATATTTAACATCATGTACGTGAATAAATTGAATACCATTATGGTAAACACGCCAGGGCCAACTAAGAGTAACTAAATCTCTTAAATGAAAACCAATTCTTCGGGAGATAGTGATCTTCACTTCCAAATAAACTTTTCGTCTATCATATATATTAAAAAAAAAGGTAGATGTCCCTTTTATAATTACTGTTTTATTTTCTACTTCTCAAAAGTAGTCATCCCTTTTTTAAAATTTGTTTTTTATTTTTCAATATTTAATTTGTAAAATAAAAACAGGTAATTTTAAATATTCTTTGATATAAAATTGAATTAAAATATTAAATTTAAAGTCAAAATAATGATCTAAATTTGATACAAGATAATTTTAAACACTTTTTTAAAATAAAGATAATAATTTTTTTTTTCATGAGAATAAAAAGCTGAAAGAAAATGTAAAAAAGAACATTTACTTAGAGAATAAAGCTAAAACAAAATATAAAAAGAATATTTACTATTTTTTAGTTTTAATTTTTTCTTTTTAAGAAAAAAAAGACTATTAGTTAAAATGTGCAGGCATGCGTAAATGTATAAATCACAAGAACAAATTGATATTACCAATGTTTCACTGAATTTCACAGATACACGGACCGGAAACAGGCTTTGGAGATACCAAAAACATTCAGAATTATGTGTATCGAATAAACTTAATCTTTGAGTTTTTAAATATAAATAAATAAAAAATACCCCAAAATAACATTATAAACCAAATGAAACTGAAATTTAAACAGTATAATAACAAAGCATTTGATAGAATGATGATCATAGAAAAATGTGAAGCATGATTTATATTTATAGACGCCCAAAAAAAGAAATGTGGTATCATGTATAATACAGAGGTATAGTGAGCAAGAAGCTCAAAAATCAGAGTTATCATTTGATTGACCTCAGAAATTGCCATGAGTGTCCTGACACTAACAAGGGTACTAGAAAAATTCTTTAACTGTCATGTGGACAAAACAGGATGGCAGAAAAAACACATTATATCAAAGGATTCAACCCCACTTGGAAGCATGGCGAAAAAGCCTATTTGAGGGCTGCAATTAAGAGGAGGCTAAGGCTAAAATTTTGATAGTGCAGCTGAGGACTGGTTCTCATCACCTTAGATGTGAAAGGGGTGGATGGTCTGTCCCTAAAGAAAAGTGGGAAGAAAGAGCTTGCATCTTTTGTAGCAAAGATATGGTTGAAACTGAGTGATACTTCATCATAGAGTGTGCAGCATATGAGGATATCCTAAGCAGTTTGAAAAGCCTTTGAAGGTGGGCAGTCTAAACAAGCTTCTTAAAGAGACAAGGCATCACAAGGTGGCAAGCTTCTTGGTTTAGATCATAATACAAGAGCTGACATAGAAAGAAATCTGAAAATGTGTTAATTCTGTGGCTTTTGGTCCCTAGGCTGCTTTGTTATTAAAATTCATTTATTCATTCTTCCTTTCTTTCCCTATTCTTTTTTATTCTATTTCTCCCTCTTCAGATGGATGCAAAACAGCATTTGGCATGGGTTTTCGAAGTTTTTTGGGTTGAGAGCCTTTGGTAGCCTTCCAAGATTTTATTTGTTTTAGAATGCTATTTTAATCTTAGTTTTTATGCATTTACTGAGGGGGGTTCAGCCTGATGTCCCCAGGACAGACTGTAGGCATCGGGAAATCTAGCAATGCCAGAGAGTCCCCAAAACGACCAATAAAACGGAGGCATCCCCATATTTATGGGACATCTCCTCCAAATCCCGAGGACATCCAAGATGTCACCCAGATCTACAGGGACATATTCCACTGGACACAAGATGCTACTGAAAAGCAACTAGCATGGCAGAATTATCACGTGATCCCAAAAGAACTGTCAACACAAAAAAAAACTATATCCAATTTAAAACCCAAATGACAGTGGATAGAGCATTAAGAAACTCAAGGCCAACAATAGAATCACACGGAAAAATTACAAGCATAAAAAACTACTTTCTTAAATGCAGAGCTTGTATATATACAACAGAAAAGAAGAAATAAATGGGTCCCTGGAGAGGGATGAAAATGAAAATTTTGACTGAACTAAATTAATTTGAAATAACAGAGCCCGTGAAATTTTACAACACAAAATCATTACCCAATAGAAATGCCTTCTAGAAGGTACATTATATCATGGTTGCATTTGTAAATTAAACACCCAATAGAAAGCTTTATTAAAAAACATTATATATTGCCTTCTTTGTCCACAAATTACAGGACGGGTATATCCAAATGAAAAGCAGATGTAAAGAATCAGAACATGCAATGCAAGTTGACTTCTTTGTATTTCTATGTACAACCTAAGTTATATCCTTCAGTGAAAGCCACAAAGCATTGACGATGTCCCACAAATGTTAAAATTACTGGGACTATCATCTGTAGGAATTGGTCGTGGCCACCTCTCGTAATTGGTCCAAGTTATCTCACCTTACGGTTTGCTCTGAACTTGAATTTCCAGTCATCGGTACCACAGAAGCAGCACCCCCTGTCCCATTTTCAGCAGATGTACTGATCCACATGCCCTGTAAATCTAAAGGTTCCAATACCTGCACGGTTCCATCTGACAATCCAAGGGCAAATTGGTTTGGCTCTGTAGGGTGAGCAGCAACAACAAGAGGGTATACAACAGAGCTGCAGAACATATAAATATTAGACATGAGATCTACACATTTGAAATAAACTGTCCTAGCTATGGAGAGTCCACAAAACTCACCTAATATTTGAAGGAATATAAGCAGATGGAGCAATTCGGCATCTAGGCCTCAATGTTTGAGCATGGAATATGCCAACAGCACCATCAGAGAAACTAGCAAATATTAGTTGACTGTCACAGGAGTAGGTGGCATTAGATATTGCAGCAGGAAGTGAGTCAGACGGTACCCACTGCAAAAAAATCATCAAAATGCAAACTGCTAGTTAGGCAAATTCACAAGCAGGAACAACTAATACAAAACCAGACAGAGGAAGTGTATCCACAGGACTCCGAATTCCTTACAACACAGTAAGAAAAGTTATGTATACCTGGATAAGGGGCTCCAGTTTTGTTGCTTCGTACATGGCCAGCTGAGTTTCATGTATAACCAGAAACTGAATTTGGTCTTGATGAAACTGAACTCGAGTATCAGCCAAGAGTGATGGCACTCTACCTGCTGGAATTTGCAAGAATTTGCTCTTCTGCTTTTCCCATCCATCTATTCCCCACACACAAATCTGCAGTGTATATAATCATAAAATTACATATACTAGTAGTAGCCAGGTTTGTCTGCAATTTCAAAATTACAAAACCAAAAATGTAATTGACAACTTTCCTAACATTCAATAACACAAAACACACCTGTGCATCTGCTCCAGATGACACGAGAACATTTAATACTTGTGAAAATGCAAGACCGGTTATTCTCTTTTGATGACCCTTGAGTTTAATTTTTACCTGCACCCAAACAGCCCATACAAGAATTTTGAGATTTATAGCATAACAAAAATTAGTACTACAATAACAACTTTTGTAATTGGGAAACTTTCACCAATAATTGGAACTACAGGACCTCATCCACCCGAACATTATAGATTTGAACTGTTGAGTCTTCCATGCCAATAGCAATTATGTTGTTGTCCTGAGGATGAAAAGCAAGATATGCTGCAGCTGGTGGTGGTGACATGAATGTTGTCATCGTCTGTTGTCGAGATATCAGCAGAGTTAAATCACTCAAAGAAAACAGAAAAAATGCTTTTGTAAAGTTAGAAAAATTGAACAAATATTGTAAGTATTACCTTGAATGTCATCATATTAAACAAGGAAACCTTCCCACCAGACGCTGACATGACATAAGAATCATTCTTTGATAATGCAAAGCATGGAATAGCTTCTTCAGGATCAGTCTCACCTATGTCATTAGCCATCACGATGCCACTTGGTGGTTGCCATAACTGTGGAAGAATGCTTGCAGTTGCCTGAAAAGAGATTTTGTTTTTACTACCAGGCCTTTGCTATTACAAAAGAAAATCCATGAAATTTCTCAAACATAAACCAAATAATTAGATTCAAGCAAGCCTGAGAATGGCAAGAAAGTACTGAATTCGAACACAACCTTGCCACTGGGATGGCTGTCATTTCGTGGCCACTTCCAAAGCTTATGGATAGCGTTGGAAGCCAAAGCCAGAAGTGCAACTCCTGAATTGGTGTATATCAATCTTAAAATCTGCAATTAATAAGAAAATATGATATTAAAATTAAATAGCCAAAATAATATACTGTTCCAAATTTTTTGGTGCATCCTTTAGTTTCTCAAAATAAGACCCTATAGCTTTAAAACTACACATGAAAAAGAGCCTCTTGTTAAAAATTCATCCATTCAATGCTTCAAAATTTCTGAGAATGCAATTAACAGGTTCAATGAGCTGGAATATCACGTAGGAGAGATTTACATTCAGTAATACAATCATAGTTGTTAGCACCTCCATTCCAGAATAAAATTCATTGTAGACATGAACATCTTATTTGATTTAAACATGAAATTATTTTAGTGTCTCAAATATTCAGCAAGAGATTTTGAGGCTAACAAGTAAACACACCTTGCTTGTCGATCGAGTATCAGGGAGACTTAGTGATCGGCATTGAGTGGGCTCTATTATGTCGTTCAACTTCCATATTCTACTTTTTTCAACTGATTCATCATCTACCTTGACTTTGACTTCCCCAAGACTTCTATTATCAACACCACTCTAAAGAAAACTATATGTCAATAAACAGAATATCATAACTTGACTTGAATGAACTCAATAAGAACAGGTCAACAAGAACATATTAAGCACTTGCAAGACAAAGAAATACCCATTGATATAAATCTAACATGGAGAATTATGGGTAGCTTCCTTAATTTCATAAATCATAGTGAACCCATCAACACCTTCAAGACAAGTAAAATATTTGCATCACTCTCGTTTCTCTAACATATTCATGACATTATGCATTCACAGGACGTCTGTCAAGAAAGCTTTTCTATATCCATTTTCACCGTCTATAAACCTCAGAAAAAATCCTGGGCAACATGACCAATCTAAAGTTATGCAAGCTACCCGGCACCAAAATGTATTTCACAAATCATATGACAAGTTCAAATATAGACTCTTTTGCATTGAAAAATCTAAGAACACGGGAAATGAGGAATGCCATTTTGTTCACATACAATTCAGAAAAGGTTATCCGTTATAACCATCCAGCAGATCAACTTCATGATACCCTCAGCCATTGGAAGTCCAAATTAATTATTATCCTTAAATAGAACTTTGAACTTCCTTTTAATACAAACATGTTCAAGCATTTCACATTAGATGTCCAGTCCAAAAGATGAAAGGCAATTTTTTCTTGAGTTGAAGGTCTCCTAATTGGCTACTCTGTCATATACTCTGTAGCAGTATTCAGTATTATTGACCTGAGCTTGCAGAAAAGTGTCATATTTAATACTCAACGCCTGTAATAATCTCAAGGAAATTTACTGCAACAACATATGGTCATTGTCAAAACAAGAGTGAATAAGGTGCCCCTTCAATGATGCCCAAATTGTTTCATACCACCTGAAGCTCAAACTCATAAACATTTAGATCTGCGACAACCAGAAAGCAATTTTCAACAAGCATATACAAGAAAAGCCATATTATTCAACTCTACATCATCACAACCACTCTAAGAAATCTATTTGTTCTTTTCCAAATAACAATCTATGGAAGATATAGAAGCTTTCCCAATTCCACATTAAAAAATCCATGGACATCAACGTCTCCAGTTTTCCAAGGTCAAACTTCCAAACTCTGCTAACATTTCTGCAACAGAATCAGAAATGAATACCATAAGTAAAACATGGTCAACTAGGAACTCTCATCAACTCAATCTGAATCCAGATTCGCTCCACATTTCAAAATTCAGACACAACGCCCAACAATGTCAAAAAGAAATGCAAAATACTTGGAATTCAATGGACATTGAAGAGAAACTCAAAATCCAGAAATTAAAAGAACAAGTAATGTGAATCTGGACTCAAAAGCTTGCTACGATAACACAGGGAGGTTGATGAAGAGCTCACTGAAGGAATGAACAGTACTGAATTGCAGATGCAATCCACGAATTTCCTACCCAATGAAGATTCTCTATTGAAACTTTAAGGTGCTGAAATCTCCCATAAAGCAACTCTTCCTCAAATACTTGATCAAAGCTCAGCAGGCTGATAAGGTTCTTCTGCAAGAAACCCATAGAGATTTTCATCATTAACCATGTTATGTAGGTAAATGGGGATAAAAGGTAGCTCTCCAATCATCATTAACCATTCTATGCTTGATGGCTGTGGATTGGAAATTAAGCTGGGCCCTAGATGACCAAATTGTGAGTCCGTAGGGTCTTTGGGATCTTCTCATTAATTTGTACCCCTACGAATTCCAAAACTCCTGTCAATTCTAAATTAAAAAAATTGTATATACATCCACATGAAAATCAGAGAATAGAGGCTCTCCAGCGACTCATTGTTTAGATCATTAACACCTCTCCCACAGATTTGATAACCATGGGCAACTTCAATTATTATCTGTCTCTCTAAAGAAAAAAGGGAGTGTCAGATTCATTCTTTGAGCTGCAGAGGCTCTTGATCAGCTTGAAACCAATACTATGAGTGAAAAGATTGGGGAAATGGCTAGCTTCTAATTGGGATATTTGTCATCTATGAGTAAAAAATAGTAGACCCTTCATTGTAAACTTATGATTTCTTTTGGTTCTCAGGACATGCAGTTTCTGGGTGCCAACATAATGATATGTGCTTGCATGCAATGTTGCCTTGTTTGCTGCAAATTTCCTTGTTTACGAGTTATCAAACAACCTTTGAAACATCTTGTATGAGTGCAAACTGGTATGACTACCAAGGCTTTGCAACAGAAAAAATATAGCGTGGAAAGATTTATCTCCATTTTTAGTATAGGAAGCTTCCTGAAGCATCATGGAATAAAACAGATTTGGCTAAATACAAAGTTAATCTCATATAAAGGTTTTTACTACCACATAATAAGCTTCCATATCAACCAATAATGATAAAAAAGCAAGATGTTGTCTAAAACTAAAACATTGGGGTTTACCAGTTGACCCACAGATGCTGCCGGAGAACCTTGCCTTGGAGGCCCAACAGAAAGTCCCCCAGCTGAGGCAATAGGTACCACTGCATTTACTGCAGATGCCTGCACAGTAAATTCCTACATAATTAATATTCTCAAAAGTTAAAACATTAAGATGCCATGCATAGAAAAGGATAGATAAAATCTTGCCTTTGTCACTGGTTCTAGAGGAACTCTAGCAGATTCTATAGAGCGGTTATCATACATGTGCAGCAAACGTTGCCCATCAGAGTTTGCTAGAATTTTGATGCTATTGTCATTTGTTGAAACAGCGAGTAAGGATCCTTCCTTGTTGAAACGAAGACGAGGGCTAGCCTGTAAATAGTGTTACAGTAAAGAATCAAGATACAAGGCTACAATATATTTTTGCCAGTTCAAATGGGATAAAATACCATCTTTAAAAAAAGCTGCTTTGACTTATACCAGTAGTCCACCATCCGCATCCACAGTAGTCAGAAGATTAAGATTGTCCATGTCCCAATACTTGATCATAAATTCATCTCCAGCAGCCAAAAATCGATTTTTTATTATGTCAAATTGTACAACACCCAGTGAGCGCTTTTGGAAACCTTGATAAGTTCGTTTTATTGCTCCTTCACTTTCATTCCATTCAACAAGATACGATTCACCCTCCTTGCTTGTTCCACAAGAGAAAAGTCTACAAAAATACAATACAATCTCCTTCAAATGGTAATGAATAATTCAGAATAAATGGAAAGATATCTTCAAACAGAGAGTATGAATTGCTGAAAACAACTGAACCTTGTTCCATCAGCACTATAGGCCATTGTTGTACACCAACGTCCAGGAGCATCATAATCAACCCTTGGTCCCCCTTGTTCATATAACCAAGCCTTTATCTTTCCATCAATAGATGTTGAAAAGACAAACTGATACATGAAAAGTAAACACCAGTAAAGACTCAATTGGACAAAAGGATGACACTTGTAGATCATCTTTGTATGCTTCTGCAAAAAGTTATCAACCACCAAATGAGACATCTTTACCTGAATATTTTCTTTATGATGAGGGCATACTGAATATATAGGTGCCTGGTGACCTTCAAATGTGTATTGCTTACGACCAGTTAGTGCATCCCAAACCTGGAAGGATCATTTATATTTTATTATCCTTAAAACTATAAAAATATTATGTTTGCCAGAAACTAGGAGGTAAAATTATTAAACCTTTATCATTTTGTCATCTCCTCCAGTCACTATATAAAGTTGATTGTTGGGATTTGAAAATGCAAGATCATTGACGCCACCAGTATGAGCATCTATCTGCCAAGAGTAAAATGGGTATACTGTAAATAAAGACTCAGACTTTATGAAACTAGCATCTTAAGATTTAGAAGCAATTCCAGCAAGCTGCGATTCCCTCACTCAAGTAACATACTCGTGCTGTGCCCTGAACTCCAATTCTTAAGCACAAAATATAACTGTGAGATCTTGGACATGTACCTCTAAGTGCTGTCGCAACCCCCCCTTTGGATTACCATAGATATGTACTATGTGCTTTGAATAAGCAACTCCTGTTCAAGACAGAAGACCATAGAATAAGATGTTTCAATTTGTCCAACTTTGCGTGAAGATAAGCATTTCATTCCAAAATGTCAATAAATAACACATACAGGAGAAAATTCCAAGGTCCTGCTATAGTGGCATACCAAAAAAGATGCCATCCGAACTCCACACAACACGATTTACAGAAACACTAGGATCCCTGACAAGTGTTGTCTGCTACCCCAGAATAAAGTATTAAGAAACTTTTAAGGATTTTCAATATGAAATGCAAGAAACACATGATAATTTACAAAACTTGAAAACATAGATAGCCAGGTCTGTACCTGCAAAGTAAGAGTGCATACTCCCAAATCCCACACCTTGAAATTTCTATGGGCCAATCTCTCCCGTGAACCTACATCCCATAAACCTATATCGCCAACATTTGTACCAACTGTATTCATATATACACTGTATATTAGCAGCAGCATAGAATTTCAATTTTTATTTTTGAGAGAAAATATATGGAATATATGAATTAAAAGTCCAGAATTCTCAGGATGTTCATACCATCTTACCTAAGAGTATAGTCTGCTGTGTGGGGTGAAAATCCATACTCATAATGGAAGACCCCTGATTCAATGTTCGTACAACAGTCTTGGGAAGATCATCTTGTGAATATAAGCCTTGGGGTTGACTCTGGCCAGGATAGGTTACCTGCAAAATATTCTTACTAAATGAAACATATTTCTCAATAATGCCAGGTTACTCTCATAGTTGAGCTGAAGATATTAAAAGAGGCTTTAAATTTTAAACTAGTTTATCCTACCTTTTAATTATGTAATAACTTTGTACCTAACAAGCTTAGCAAGAAGAAAAATTCATAAGCAGATAAAAGGAAGAACATGATAGCAGGGAGAAGAAAAGGCATTAAGCAGACAAACCAAGGAGGAGATGTGCAGATTTTAACAGAGACGACTTCAGGAGAAGAAAAATTCATAAGCAGATAAAAGAAAGAACATGATAGCAGGGAGAAGAGAAGGCATTAAGCAGACAAACCAAGGAGGAGATGTGCAGGTTTTTAAAAGAGACACCTTCAGGAGAAGGCAGAGTAGATGGTTAATCACAGGGCATCCATAGTATCAGTAGAAAATCAACTCACATTAGTTTTCAATCACAATCCGATAAAAGAGGAATTGGCAAACAAGCCCTGATTTATAAGTTTTCAGGTCTATAAATTTTATCCGGAACCGTAATGGAATGAGAGACTGCTGGGCATACAATTATCGTAAAGGGCCTTCATCCTAGCCATTTTTCCATTAGATGAATGCTAAAATCAGGTGATTTTTCCATTTTGACTCAGCTAATATAGTGGATCTGACAACAGTGTATGAGTTAGTCACATTAGTTCACATAGGTCACTGAGTAGGAGATTATATATCAATTAATGAGGAAATTCAAAACCAAGAGTACTTTCACCTATGGTTGGATATGCAATATGGATGATATATTTAATCTCTTAACAAGATATATCAACCTCAGAACCAGGTTAAGGTAGTGTAACTGTAATTGACACTTTGAGGAAATTGTTTTTCGAACTTCAGATGCTACAAGTGCAATTGGTATGGTTATTTAAAGTAACATTGCCCTAATATCCAAATTTCCAAACGAAGGCAAATATTATAGAGGAAAAAAAAGGTGACTGGGAAAAGGCAGTAAAAATAATTTCAAGGAAAATCATCTCAGGTTCTTCACAGAGGAGAGGATTAATGGACTAGTGTTTCTAAACGAGAAGAAGAGATCTAAGGCAGTCTCAAAGAGGAAGAAGAGAAGAAGAAATTGAACAAGCGAGAAGTATGGAAGAAAAGCTGTCAGAAGTAAAGGATGAACAGTAACACCCAGTCCTACGATGGCAAGTCAGAAAGAGCAAGCCAGAAATTGAACTGGTGAATGAGAAAGCAAAACAAAGGTAAATTGTTGCTCAAGGCCAAGAAGCTTTAGGCGAAGAGCACAATAGACCCTTACCAAAACACTTCCAAAGGATACGGGTAATATACAATGGATGTCAAGGAATGTTTGGCACATGAATGCTCCTTCCAAACAGAGACTGATCAAGCACCAGCACCAGCTCCAGCCCGAGAGTCTAGAACTCGTGTTCATAAAGAAATCATGGTCCATTTCTTAGTAGAAGAAAACATGGTAATTTGCACAAAGACAAGGTTTACTCGCCATATGGCATTCACCCTTTTACCAGGCATTTTGGGGCACTATAGGGAAAGATATAAGTGCATGAATCTAGGAAATCCTGGAATTTAGAAAATTCTATTGAATGTAAACTACACCTTCATCTCACTCATTCTGAAGGTACAAGATCAGAGCTCATTTCCTGACTTTGACCTGTACAAAATTAATGAAGCCAATGGCAGAAACAGAGAATATGCTTCTTCCCTACATCGTCTCACAACAAGAAGGTGGCTTTATTACAAGAAAACAAAGTATGGATGGATTTTTGAAGGAAATAAGTTTACTCTCCTATTTGATAAAATGTATACTTGAAATAATGAACAAAATTAATAATGCATACCAAATACAATAAAAGTCCATCTTTACTAGCACATGAAGTTATTACGAAAGTAGACAAAAGAACCAAAGATCAAAGTTGATTTGACTAGATCATGCTACTTTCCTTGACAATACAAAATCTATTTAATGGACCAGACAGTTGCCAAGAGGAACAAAACCATCGACCAACCAATGCTTATAACTACTCAAAATCGACAAACAATTAATAAATAGTCGGATAAACCATATTATCAAAACATATCAATAAGCATTGAACACAAACTACAAGAAGACTTTCCAAGCTAATGACGATATTGTAGAAAAATCTATAGGTAAACTTGGAAGAATAGTTTGCAAACACAGACTTAAGTACCCCTTGCAGTGCCCCTTGCAACATTCCTTGTCACAGTACAAGGTGAGGTCAAGAGGTGAAGCCCATGCCACCAAGCCCAAATGAAGATCTTCAAAACCATACAAACCTTCATAGTGCAGACCATTTTCATAACTTTAAAAAAGGCAGAAAACAATGCTTACAAAGCCAAAAGGAGAAGTTTTTGGAGGGTTTAACCAACGTATGCCAATATATGAATTATGCTTAGGACCAACCAGCCAAGGGACCTCATCTCATTGCATACTAGAGGTTGAGGATGCTACACCCAAACAATCACTAAACCCAAATACTACTACAAGCACTTTGGAATCATTCTAATAATAAAAATATTGCCCATTTTCCAAGGACGTACTTTCACCCAATTCCACACCTGTATGAAAAACCAAAGTCATAGTCAGAGGAAGAGCAGACTATAAAGTCTTTAGTCAAATTTTACGAACAACCCTAATTTTGTCCAAGGCATAACTGCATTCCAATATGTTGTACATCGAATGATGGAGATACAAACTATAAAATGTAGTAATCAAAAGGTCATACTTGGAACCGTACAAAGTAATATGCAATAAGTCGTACCAAGAGTCATACATCACGCTTGTAAGGAAGGTAGTACAATGATGGATGAGGCGAGTTGTAGGTGTGCAGGCCTGTAAGGGTTGTATGGTGTACAGAGGCACCACTAATCAATGATTTAGTCTTATGCACGCAAAGATCTAGTGATAGGTCCATATGGTAGGAATAAAACTAGATCATACGATGTAAGGATAATTGTTCATAATTAACAAAGGATGTTTATATGGTTGGCAAGGGTTGTATGACATTGCAAAGGGAATCGCACAAGAGGGAATGGTATAGCAGATTGACAGGGAGATGGTAGGAAAATTGCATAAGGGAACATATGGTGGTAAGTGAAGACCATACGACAGATTTATATAAAGGTCATATGACAGGCAATGAGGACCATGTAATGATTCGCGAAAGTCATACAATAGGTTGGCAGAGAGATCATATATTACATGAGAGATAAGTACATACATAAATATTTATAGCCGGTTGTACAAATGCAGTAAGGAAAAATTGAGCACTGGTTAAATGTTGCAATAACAATGTACTAGCAAGCTGTATAGTGAAGGCAAAATTAAGTCGCATAGCAGGCAAAGACACGTGCTATACCACAGTATTAAATGGATCTTTAATATTTAATTTTTTGATATTTGACTTTTCCACCCACACAAGCTTGAACTTTTATTATTTTCACTTTTTTTTGTTCTTCTCATGTGGGGCCCACTTTGTCTTTTGCATTTTGGAGTGCAAAATTTTATGTTTGATACTTTTCCCTTTGTCATAATTTTGTTGCGAAGCCGATCTAGCTTGAAAAGAATTTGTATGCTCTGGATTAAAATTTACTAATAGTACTCCGTGACATCATCACTAATTTTGTGATCTTCGATTAAGTTGGGTGCCCTCTGCTAGAACTGAAAGTGTTATCTTTTGCAAACCTTGTACTACATTTGACACAAAAACTGTCCAACTTTTTGTTGATCTTAGTAGCTTCAATATAATTACAATTTGATAGAAACAGCTCATATTCCTCCATTTGCTAGTGAAATGAAGTGCAATGAGAATTTGTTTGATCTTTCAAACATGATTATAATTCTAAAATCCTTTCGTCGTTTGGTTCCATCAAACCCTGATCCTATTTCTCCAACCATTCTTTAGAATCCAAATTTGATGAATCCAAGGAAGCTCCTTCCTCAAGGATTGCTTGGTTCTTCAAATTGTATATATGCTTCCAATCTGTCACGAGGTACATTGAGTTTTCAACTTCAAGTTCAAAATTTGGCGAACTTAGTAAAAATGCATGAAATTCGTTAAAATTTATTTGAAAATTCATATGGAATAAGGGCAACTTAAATTTTATTAAACAAAAAATTCATAAAGCATTTTTTAGGGTTTTTTGCTATTTTTATAAGAAATAATGTCTGACCTCACAAAACATAATGTCTATTGAAGACGAGTTTTATGTCACTTGCAACTAGGACAACAAATTTCTTCTATCCACATGATAGAGGACTAGGGTTTGAAGGCATGTGTTTGTATTTTGCGATGGGAAGGCTAGAAAACTTGCGGAACAAGGCAAGAAAAAATGTATTTAGCGTTGTCCTCTCTACAATAATTATCATCCTTTCTAGTTTATGCCACAGGAAGACCTTTGCACGAACCTACATCATGAAATAGCATAACAATCTCTATATGAACCTTCATCGCCAAAATCGCATTGTGACCTCTATTGATTGGGAGTCTCCAAGGTGGGTTGCCACCTCATTTATAGTTTAACTTTAGGGCTTTCCTTTTTTAGGATTTTCTTTAAATTTTTCTATATTTTATAAAATTTCAAACAATGATTTTATATTTTAAAAATGACAATATATAATATTATTTATATTAAAAAATATTATTTGATATATTTAAATTTACTATTATTTTAATTTGCTTATTAATCATATAATTTTTTAAATAGAATTAATTTGGAGGGCAAGTTGATGAAAAATAGATTTTGGCTCTGCAACTTGGCCTGCAACTAGGGTTTGCCGTCAAGGGTGGCACGAAGTTGCAGGGGTCGTAGCCGTTGACGTGGGGGAGTGCATTTGTCCTCCTCCACGTAGGTAAGTGTCCATTTGGCCTCTTTGCTTCTCTATTTTCCTTGTTCTTTGTGCAAGTGTTATTACTCCTCGTCCTTCTCCGTCGTCGACCTCATTCCTCCTTGTGGGAGTAGTTAATGTGCCTCGATGGAAAGCTCGTCTGGAGGCACCGGAAAACCTAACGATAGAGCGATAGCAGATGAAGTAAAGAAGAAAACCTTCAAGGACGTGGTTCATCAATCGCCATTCTCCGTCGCTGAGGGTGCTAGGTTTGTGTATAGTGATAATGGCAGCCCCCATGGAGAAGGTAAGGGCCCTAACTGTGCACTGGAATCCATCTCCATTTCCCCCAATGAGTTAATGTGCAATGAAATTAACATGAAAAAAGATAGGTTAAAAGATATTGCTATTTTCTTTGCGGCCGTTGATGTCGATAAATGTCCTACTCGTAAATTTCTTGATGATTGGTTCAAAAATGTTTGGAATACTAAATTAGGATATCTTGTTTCATTCTGTAGACTTATTCAAAAAGGTTTATTTGTAGTCTTCTTTAAAGATCATAAAATGCAAAAAGAGGTTCTTAATAAACAATATTGGACTGTGGGAAAATGCACATTTCATGCCCTAGGTTGGCCGCCTGAAGCAGTCAATGAGGAAATCTTGGCACTTTCGTGCCTTAGATGGATTTTGATTAAAAATGTGCCTTCATTGTTATGGAGATTTATACCGCAAATAGTTGAACCGATAGGCAAGACTATCCGAGTGGATAATTCGGCCTCTCTTATTCCTCATCTGGACGCTAGGGTTCTGATTTCAATCAACCCTGGCCGTGATCTCCCCAATTTGGTTAACATTAACTTAGGAACTGAACTTGTTTCTTGCCCGATTGAAGTCCTCGGAGGGGTTAATGCTTGTTTCCTTTGCAGAAAAGAGGGTCATCTTCGTAAGAATTGCCCCATCGTTAATCGATTCAAGGGCATGGAGAAACCCCGTAGTGAACCAAGCAACCTGCCTCCTGTGCACGGGAATCATATCCCGAACATAGAAAATCTTAATTCCATTAGCAAAAAAATCAATGGTATAATAAATGGAGAAAACAATAAAGCCATGAAGTCTGGTAAAAATGCTAACTCTGGTATCTCCGGTATTGACTCCACAACTCATTCTGCTATATCAGATGCCCTAAAACAGATGAGTGAAGATCTGCAGGATGGTTTTCAAGTTGTGGGAAAAAACCCTAGGAAAAGAAGGAGAAAAAACGCCCAACAATTGGCTCTGGAGAAGATCAGAGTGAATAACCCTAATAATTTGATCTCTAATAGGAATAAACTCTCTGTGGAGAACAACGTGATATCGCCTATGGATGACGATGTGCAAGAGATTCCCCTAGAAGTGAGATTCTCAATTTTAGCATTTGGCTTGGATAAGCTTGTTACTCAGAGTTTCGAATGGAGAGATGGTGTGAGTGGTGAGTTGGGTAAGGGAGGGAGTATTGCTAGGATTGTGAGTTCAAAAGCTTCTCACAAGAACTCAGCAGACATAGATGTCTCCTTTGATCTTGCCCCATCATGTGTCTCGAACATTGCAAAGGACCCTCCCTCCCCCCCTTGCAGAATTCACCCGCATGGTCACTGCCCTTCCTCCTAAGAAGTTTGTAGAAATCGAGGACAACTGTGTGATTGAGGTCATTGTTGCTGACCCTAAAACTTTTGATGCCAAAAACATAGCAAGTGAGGTAGAAACCCTAGACTCCTCTAGTAGCTTGAAGGCACTCGAACCCTGTTCTGAGAGCGGTGAGGCCCCCAGTCAGGGTGTCATCAAGAAGGCACTTGAGTTTGAGGAGGATTCTCAGAATGATGACTTCGCAGGGGAAGAAAGGGAATGGATAACGAATAGTGAGAATCTTGAGGCTCTACCCAGAAGAAGAAGAGGTAGACCACTCGGATCTAAGAACAAGGGCTCAACTAGTAGAAGGAATAACGATGATAAGAAAGAGCTCCCTAGGTGCTTTAACAAGTTTAAGGCCCCTAAAGAGTAAAGATTTCGCATTTTGTCATGATGAAGTGCATCTCATGGAATATTAGGGGTCTGGAGTCACCAGACAGGAAGCAGATAGTCAGGAAGTTTGTCAATCAGCATAAGGATGCAGATATTGTTATGTTTCAAGAACTCAAAGCAGTTAAGTTTACGTTGGAAGTCAACTTAGAGTTTATCTAGAAAGACTCTATTAAGGTTTGTTCAAATCATGATAAAGGTAGAGGAGGTGTTGGGATACTCATCAATCCCAAGTGGAAGGACCATGTAGTGGACCAAGGATGCTCACCGTGTAACAGGGTGGTTTGGGCCTCTTTAGACATTAACAAAACCATCATCGGCATATGCTCAATCTATGCCCCCAATGACTAGAGGGAAAGGACTGCTTTGTGGGACTGGATTGCATCCCCCCTTGATATACCATGGATAATTGGGGGAGACTTTAATATGATTGAAGGTCATGAGGATAAATGTGGTGGTGCTCCTATGGAGTGGAAAGGATCAGAGAAACTACACTGGGAGAGAATGAAGAGTTGAAAAAAACTTTTTGCCCCCCTATTAAGCAATAAGGAGGTCACAGGAATTTGGTTCACATGGTGCAACTACCAGAGAGGAAAACATAGAATCTACTGTAGGCTGGACAGGTTCTACGCTGACAGAGAGCAATTCTCCTTTGAACCAGATAAGGATGGTAACATTATGACAGTTTGGCCGACCTCACTCTCGGACCATCACCCGATCATCTATCAGATTAGATTCAGAGACTCATCAGAGAGGCAAGGAAATGAAGGAGAGAAATTCTTCCTAAACACCAATTTACTAAAGGACCCGGATGTGTTGATTGCATTAAAAATTGTTAGATTGTTCAACAAAGGCAATAAAGAGTTGAGTTCTAACATAAGCAGATGGAACCAAAATGTCAAAAGTTGGCGGGCACTTCTTCAAACTATAGGGCAAAAGAAAGCTAAAGACTATAGGTGGAAGGAGAAAGCATTGTTTGATAAACTACACCAATGTGAGGCAGAGATCCAAGATAGTCTTAACAAGATACAACTGTTAGACAAAGTAGCCCAAGCAAGGGACACTCTGAGGAAGCACCAACAATCTAAGATTAGAGGGGCCATGATCAGGGCTCGAGCCCAATGGATGCAATTCGGTGACAAAGGATCTAAATTCTTCTTCAATATGTTGAAGCAAAAGCAGTTTAGAGAGCAAACTGATAGGATTTGGATAGATAACAAAGAAGTTGTGGTACTGGATGATATTAAGGAGGCTTTTTATCAGTATTACAGAGGACTCTTCCCTCGGAAGACTCCATTAATTCTCGGGATGCTAGAGAGAAGTGCAGAGTGATTATTCCCACTAAGATTACCGCAGAGGACGCTCAAGCGTTGAGGGGTTCCATCTCAGTGGAAGAGCTGAAAGTTGCTATTAGAAACCTAAGCAATGACAAAACCTCGGGCCCGGATAGTCTGCCTGTTGAATTTTATAAAGCTAATAAGGAATGGATTTGTCAAGACCTTCATGAACTTTATTCAGAGGCCTTTGAGAATGGTTCCCTAGGTGAACGTTTTAACAAAGGTTCTATTAAGTTGCTACCCAAAGAAGGAGACAAGTCTCTTATTAAGAACTGGAGACCAATAACGCTCCTCAATGTTTCCTATAAAATATTGGCTAAAACTCTTGCTATTAGGTTAGAGACTTTACTGCCTAAGTTCATTTGTCCCATGCAAATAGGGTTCATCAAGGGAAGATACATCCTTGAAAATTTAATCACCAGCTGGGAGGCCATGGAGTGGGTAAAGATATCAGGCTAGAATGCGGCCATGTTCTTTCTAGACTTCGAGAAGACATATGATAGGGTGGAATGGGGGTTCATTCTAATGATGTTAGAAGCATTTGGTTTTCCAGCGGAATTATGCAAATGGGTGAAGATTCTCCTCAAAGATGCATCGGCCCAGGTGGAAATTAATGGTTCCCTCTCGCAGATTATCACTCTTAGCTGCCCTCTAGCCCCTGCCCTCTTTGGTATTGCCTGGATGCCCTCTACTATATCCTAAGAGACTTTACCATCTCCCCTAAAGTAGAAGGTGTCAAACTTCCTAATGGAGATGAGCTGATTAATGCTCAATTTGCTATTGACACGAGACTCTTTATCGAACTCAACAAACCAAATATGGAGGCTTTGGAGTGCAAAATTAAGTTTTTAGGGGAGATTTCAGGAGCTAAAATTTCTCAGGTCAAATCTACCATGCTTGGTTGGGAGGATTAGTCGCCAGAGTGGTTGTAGTAGTTTGGGGTCCAATGGGGGGGGCCAAATAGGATTGTCAGATATCTGGGAATTCCCTTTGCCATCTCACCATCTCTCAAGGAGATGTGGTTATGGGTCAGAAGCAAGATTGACAAGAAGCTCAATAAGTGGAATAATAGGTATCTCTCGCTCGCCGGAAGAGTGCAGGTGTGTCAAAAAATCTTATCTTCCTACAACATATATTACTCCTGGGTGTGGATGTTCTCCAACTATCAAATCCTGGAAAGTCAAAAAACTATCAGGAACTTCCTTTGGTCCGATGGGAAAGGAAATAAAAAGGTTCATTATGTTAAATGGGAGTGGTGTCACAGAGAAAAGAGTTTGGGAGGACTAGGGTTAAAAGATTTGAGAATCCAAGGGACTACTCTTGCGGCAAAATGGATCTTCCAGGCATTTGATGGCAATGAACCTTGGAAAATTCTGGTAAAAAATAACATCCTGAGAGCTGTCCTAAAAAAGGCCAAATCTTGGAAATCCCTACCCTTTTATGACCTAGTGGCTGGAGACTTTGTAGTCTCAGTGCAGGGCTCGAGTGTCTTTAAGTCTATTTGGAAGGCCTGGGAAATTATTAGGCCTTTCATCAGCAATAATAGGGTCAGCAACAATGATTTCATCCATGGGGGTAGATCCATTTGGTGGAACCTCCTTCACTCTTCTAGACCTCTTGCCCTTACGCAAGAGTGCTCTGCTAAAGCCTGGGCCGCTAAAGGCATTTGCTGCTTTAGAGATATTATCGAGGATGACAAGCTCCTTAGCTGGGAAACCCTTAGAGGTAGATTTGATTTGCAAGATTCCCACAAGCGAACCTATAACCTGATGAAAAAAGCATGCGCAAACCTTCAATTGCCCAAAAAATGCAAGAATAGTAATGATAATTGTAAGGATTTTATGTGGAATAATACTATCCATGTGTCTAATATCAAAGCTATCAATATTTGTAATACTCTAACTTATGATGAATCCATTATACTATATATTAACAAGCTCTGGTTAGCAGAATTTTCAGTGAAACAATGGCAGAAGGTGTTTTCAGGATTATGGAGTAGTCTTGTTACACCCAAGGAAAATGTTTTAAACGGCTTATGATTATCAACAGGCTGCCTTTCAGAAAAGATCATAATAATTGTGATGTTTGTAATGCATGCAGGGTTCCTGAATCTATTAGACACATTTTCTTTGAATGTAGTATTGCTAGAGAAATATGGTTGTTATTTGGTATTTCTATTCCTAACCAATTTACTGTGCTTGATGTTCTAATTGGGTATATTAAGGGTTTAAAAAAAGACACTAATTTATTTTGGCATATTCTTTCCACTGAAATTTTATGGTATATATGGAAAATCAAAAATGAAGACAAATTTCAAGGTATAGGTAGGGCCCTTATTGATTCTTTTCGTGGACTCACCCTTCACCGCCTTTTTTTGCAGGTCTCTGTGACAATGAATATTGAGAAGCATAAATTCCTTAGGTTCATTAAGGATGGAAATGCAAAGATGTACCTTCATGAGACGGAGAAGGGATACAAATGGAGGCAGGCAGCATGAGGAAAACAAGATGTTGACCTAGCAATGGAGAGCCTTGGACTAGAGGTTGCCAAAGTCAAAGACCCAATTAAAGACCAGATTCAAATGCTCTCACAAGTACTCGAAGGCAAGCAAGCTGTGTGGATGGAGGGTCCCCTGGGGTGGACTACATGGATGGAAGTAGATCAAGAACAGACGCTGCTGTGATCTGGACCTAGCATTTCAGTTCTTCGATTATGAGCATTTTGTAAATTTTGTACTGAAAATATGCTTTCTAGTCATATATACATAACTCTATGCATTTTTGTATATAGTCCAAAGTAATCTTCTAGACCTGCGTAGTTTGTTACTGGACCTGCGGTCCATGTAGAAAAGCTCTATATGTCATGTAGAAAACTCTGATCATTTTGTAACAGTCTTTTTCCCTTATATGCAATATTAAAAAAAAAAAAAATTAATTTGTATTTTTTATTTTGTTTTTTAGGGTAAAAATAATTAATATATATTTTTATTTTATGTTATTAAAAATAAATTTTAGTGTTTTTATTTTATTTTTAAAGTTAAAATACAAATATTTTTAATTTTATGTTTTTAAAATAGAATTTAGTATTTTCTTTTACAATTTAAAATTAAAAATATATATTTTATTATTGGTTTTACTCTAAGTTACCGGTTTGGGTTCAAATTCGCGGATTCAGCCAAAAAAAATAAAATCTTGGGTACGGGTACAGGTTCATCCGTACACACACACAGACACATATATACACATAAACATATATATATTTTTAATTATATATATACACATATATTATATATATGTTCAATATATACAATCCATACAAAAATAAAATATACAATGTGACTTTCCATACATAAATGGTAAATCATAAATCCATAATTGCCAATGCCAATAAATATTCATATATCGCAAATGTAATCAGTAAACTAATAACTAAAGTCTAATATCATATTCATAATTTGCAAAAAAGATAATATTCAAGTTTCAAGTCTTTTTAAAAAAGTCATAAAGGGGAGAATTAGGGTTCTATTATTAAAAAAATATTTTAAAAAGTTCTTTTTTATTGTTTTTTTGACCCGTGGGCCCTGTTTTTGGGAACCCACGGGTCCACCTGGGAAGGACTCGCGTCGAACCCAGGTCGAACTCGGGCCGAACCAGGACCCGAACCAAGTGCATTTTCACGAGAACCAGTAACTTAGGTTTTACTGTTTTTTAAAATAAAATTTAGTGATTATTTTATTCTATTCTTTTGGTAATTAACTTTTTTAATGGTAAGAACAAAAATTTATTATTTAAATATAATCTAGTATCAATTTTGATTTTTAAATAAAACTTCGTATTTTTTATTTTGTTTTTTAAGTTAAAAATAAAAAAATAATATAGTTTTATTTTTACTTTGAATACAAAATAAGTAAAGTTTAATGTTTTTATTATGTTTCTAAAAGTTTAATGTTTTTATTATGTTTCTAAAGTTAAAAATAAAAAATTAATTTTAAACTTTATTAAAATAGAATTTCGTATTTTTTATTTTTTTAGAGTTAATAAAAATGTATATATTCTATTTTAATTTTTTTTAATTAAATTTAGTATGTTTTGAATATTAGCTATTATTTTTCTTTTGAAACATGCATATTGTAATTTAATGGCTCCCAAAAAATCAATTGTTGAGGCATGGAAATATGTGACCCACAATGGTGCAAATCTCAAATGTAACAAGTGTCAAAAACCTTTTACTAGAACTTTAACAAGGGGCATAAATCACTTACTTGATGTTGCAAGGGGTCCAAGAGGATGTGTTATTGCATGTCCAGGTGTGACTCCAAAAATTAGACCTAGTTTAGAAAAAAACCAATCCTCTTCGATTGTAGGAAAGATGAAGAACACAAAAAAAAAATAGAGAATTGAAGAGGGTTTTTTAGGATCACAACATCTACTATGTCTTCCTCTTCTAGTATGCCTAAGGTCACAGGTGTACACACTTCCATCTTCATAGGCCCTTAGAACAACTCTTTCAGAGAGGTCAAAAGACAAAGTGACTAAGAAATCAGTTGAGATCAAAGCCTCTTAAAAGGAAAATGTTGCTCTATATTGAGTGTTTGATGGTCAAATACATGTTAGAGGCCATTGTTTAATGTGTTGGTGGTTTATCATCAAGGAGTTGTGTTCTTGAAGGTGATTGACACCATGACCCAAAAGAAAACTTCAAGGTATATTTTTCAAATATCAGAGGAAGTTGTTCTTAAAGGAGAGGTGGAAAATGTGGTTCAAGTGGTAAATGATAGTGCAGCAAATTGTGTGGGAGCTCGGAAGCAAATTGTAGAGATGCATCCACAAATATATTGGAGCCCATGTGCAACCCGTTGTCTAGATTTGTTGCTTCATGACTTGATTAAATTCACATGGATACATGATGCAATTCATAGAGAGAGAGCAATTGTAAATTTCATAAGAAATCATCATCTCACATTGAACCTTTATAGGTAGCATGGATCTAATGAGTTGTTGAGGCCTTGTGACACAAGGTTTACTTAATTTTACATCACTTTGACAGAAGTGGTTGATGAGAAAGCAGCTTTGAGGTTTATTATTTGTTCCAATGAGTGGGAAAATTGTTAAAACGTACCGTTATTATGGGTCATACTCTTATAACATTTATATATTGTTTTAATATAAGGTTATAAAACCTTATGTATTATTATTTATATGCTTTGTATAACATGGAGATATGGAGATATGTGCCATAGCATTGTCGACTTTGGACCTCAATTCAAGAATCCTTTGTATGTGGGTTCAAGTACATACCCTTCTTTTCTTGGGCGTGATTAATGGCCAATACATCATTATGCCTTAACATTTGATGTCTTCATGGTCTCCAAGTCCACACCATTTGCACAATAGTTGCAATTTGTCTTGCATATGTTGGTAGTCTCTAGCAAAGTGTCTCCATTCACTAAATTGTAAGCATTGTATGATCGGACATCCTTTGGGGTCATACTATATTTGGACCTCTTTTTTTCTTTCGATAACCACCTAGAGATGCATTATGTGGCTTCAATGGAGTAGACTGCCCTCCGTGTGTGAAGAGTACTTGTATACTCTTGGCCTTCAAATTCTACGGGCATTCTTTTATTGAAAGACCCATATCTTGGCAACTCTCACATAACATTCTTCTAGGATGGTTACCTTTCGTGTGACCTTCATTTACGCACTCAACATACCATAGTTCATTAGTTTCCTTGCTAGCTTCTTTCTCTTCCTTAAATTCTTCCATTATTTGGAGCATGACCCTCTTGAGTACAGTTCTCGATTCATATCGCTATTATCAACAAAACTTCCATCTTCCTTTGTTTTTCTTTTACCATGGGAGGACATTTTGTCTTCACTTTTTGTGTGCATTGCTCAATTGTAGGCTTTTGCATAGGAAGAGTGTGGTACTAATTTCGTTTTTTTCTTAATGATGGATGTAGGCCCTTGACAAACTATCTTTTCTTGAGACCATTGACTAGTTCTTTTCCCAACTTTATAAGCAATTTGTTAAGTTTACAATTATAAGCTTGTACATTTTCGTGCTTACCTTGTCGAAGCAACTTAAACTCTTTCTCAAAGGCCGCCTTTAATCTCTCCCATGTGTTTCTAGAGGCATGGTCAAATTTTATATACTAGTCAACTGCTACACTTCGCAAGATGGCAAGAAAAGGCCATAGCCAAATTGTCTTATCATCTTACTCAAATGCTGCGCAAATTGTTTCTCAAGTCTTATTGTGTTGCACAGGATCATTTAATCCATTTCTTGTAAACTTGGGTAACTTTTTCTTTTCAATACCATGGTTCTATTTTGCTAGGGAAGTTCCATTCGGACATTTTGATGCTTCTCTCACACTCTCAGCTAAACATCTACTCTGCACTTGTTTCACCTTTAGATTTTCTTTTATTCCCCCTTGGTTTGTCTTCTTCTACTTCAATTGACAACCTTTTAAAGCCTCAAAGGTTACACTCATACAATTCTATGAAGAAATTTAACTTCGTATCCCAACTTATCTCGTCTATAGAAAGTTGTCTTGATTTTCCACTCAATTGGAAATTAACCCATGCTTCGTCAAGTAGTGGTAAGTGCATGGCTATCTCCTCCAATTCTCACTTCGTATGTTGTCTTTAGTGGAAATTTTTTTGTTTCTCCAAGTATTGCACTGACTTCATTCTTGAGATGGGCTCCAACCTTCAACCTGTATTGGTTTCATGGGTTATTAACCCATAGTTTTCTTCTCCATTCTCTTTGCTCTATGATCCTTAAAGATCATCTAATTTCTTGGTCTTGACCACCTTGTGGTCTCCTCCCATCTTTTCTAGGGTCAAAGGGCATGAATCTCTCAAATTTGACCCAATTTATTTTCTAGAAACATGACCAATGTTTCCTCTCCCATCTAATAAAATGAATACTTGAAATAATGAACATAATTAATAATGAATGCTAAATAGAGGCATAAAAGTATATCTTTATTTGCACATGAAATTTATTACAAAAGTAGACCAAAGATGGTTAGCCAAGGATCAAAGTTGATCGAACTAGATCACACTACTTTCCTTGACAATACAAAATCTATTTTAAGGACCTAATAATTGCCAAGAAGAATGGAACCTTTGACCAACCAACACCTATAACTACCCAAAGTAGACAAACAATTAATACACAGTCAGATAAACCATGTTATCGAAACATAATAATAGGCATTGAATACTAATAAAAAATGTATGCCATATTTGATGTTTCATATCAGGCCAAATATACTCAATCTTAAATTCTAATGTATGATAACCCCACAAGTTTTTTTGAAAGCTCAAGGGGAATCTATGATCAAATATCCTTGGATATCATTGTGATATTGATGGAGGCAATAAGAAGAATATTATGTTAATCCTATGAGGATCCGGTTAATACTGAGAGGGGGGGTGAATCAATATTAATACCAATTTAAAACTTTAAACCCAAATCAAATTTACAACAAATCTAACTTCATTTACCACAAATGCCAATTCATTAAACAGTACCGATAATCTCTGATAAATTGCTATAACCGGTGTATTCAGAAATAATGAATAACCTAAGATAATCAATAACATCACATGAAAATCATTCCACACATAAACACCATATTTTTTACATATATATTTTTCTTTTCTAGCAGATGAACTGGTAACAGAAGCTTTAAAGGCAAATTTAGTAGATTTTGTCACACTATTGTCAAAACTATTTAACCCAAAAGTTGTGAGCTTACCAATCAATGAATCAACAGTTACCTTATCCTTTGAAATAGATCTAAGTTCTTGGATTGCAGATACTCTTATAGCATACTGAAGTTGAAGAGTTCTAAGCATTTTACTTACTATTGCGTCATCATCCATTTTACCTCCAGCACTCTTTATGCCACCAACAACTTTTTTGATTCTCTAACCATACTGTGCAATATTTTCTCCTTCAAGCATTCTCATATCATCGAACCTTCCTCTTTGGCTCTTTGTACATGCTCATCTCCTCCATAGATTATATTTGACTTTTCCCAAACCTCACTTGCAGTTTCCAATCCTTGAACATCAATATATTCTGAATGAGATAAAGTACTAACAATAGCTTTTAAGGCTTGCATGTTATCTTGTTGCTCTTTGAGTTCATCCGGTGTCAAGGGAGTAGTAGTAGGAGCAACATATTTTGTTTCAACTTGCTTCCAATATTGTGCACCAAGACCTTTGATGTAGATCTTCATTCTATCTTTCCAGATCTTGTAGTTATCCTTGTTGAACTTAGGACCCTCTTTCTTCATCATCTTGACTTCCTCAGAATCTTTCCCTCAAGCGGTTAGGCTTTCTGCACACAGAGGACCAATGCTCTGATACCAATTGTTAATCCTATGAGGATCCAATTAATATTGAGAGGGGGGGAGGCGGGGGGGGGTGAATCAATATTAATACCAATTTAGAACTTTAAACCCAAATCAAACTTACAACAAATCTAACTTCATTTACCACGTATGCCAATTCATTAAACAGTACCGGTAATCTCTGATCAATTGCTATAATCGGTGTATTCAAAAATAATGAATAAACTAAAGATAATCAATAACATCACATGAAAATTGTTGTTTATAACTAGGGAAAGATGGGTTCGGATTGCCTTAAGGCAACATCCGAACCCATTTAGGACTGGGTCCTATCCTTAAGGGGTAGCGTGGCCCCAAGACAAGTCCAGCCCCATCCTCCACGCTACACCAAAAAGGACTCACACCACAAAATATAAATTGACGCCAAAAAGGATTGAGGCCAACTTTGGTCAAAAGATCCATATAAATAAAGTTAAAGTGCGAACACAATTCAATCATCAATGCAATCGGCGAATTAGCTCTGCTAATAAAAGTGCGAATTTATCCGAGGATTATGCGAACTTGTCAAGGATTGTGCGAACTTGTCCAAGAGGATATAGGCCTCTTTTGGTGCAGACTTGAAGTGCTTAGAAGTGCAGATCTGACATACAAAAGGGATCAGATCTGGAGAAGCCAGCTAAGTATTGTATTTGTGCAATTAAGAGAGAATATATAATCTAACCTGTGGGTCTTTAATGCTGGGTTTTTCCTCCTTGGAGGTTTTCCTAGGGTATTTGCGTTTGTCTCTTATTTACTTGTTTCATTTCTGAGTTTACTGAATTATGGTTTAACAAAATATTACAAATTTGATTAACAAACTAGGGCATAATTATATGACATAAATCTGATTATTGATCTAGGGCACAAAATTAACAAAAATCATTCCACACATGAGCATATTTTTGACGTAGAAACACAAATAGGGAAAAACCACGGTGGGAGTTAGTACCCAAAAAGATTTGCACTCTTTTGAAGTACGCCCTGTTAGGAGCAGACCCTGTTAGGAATCACCCGGTTAAGGGATTTGGATGTGCAACCCGATTAGAAGCTTAATGACCTATTAGGATCAACCTCGTGAGAGGATTTACCACTCTTTATGAGAGCTACCCTATTAGGGGTTTTACAATATTCACTCATGAATTCTCTCTTCACACACATACCGACTTTATACCTCATCACACTTTTTATAAACATTTACATTTAGTCGGCTACAACCTTGGAACAATTTCCAAGGTTCAATGAATCTAGACAATCTTACATCATACACTTTACATATGTCGGCCACCGACATAACAAATTGAAACTTGTGTCATCTTATTGATTAAGTGACTAAATCACTACTGGTTAAGTGTTCTATTAGTTTGTTTGTTCTGTAAATCAAATCTCGCTCATCCAGTTGAATCTGGCAATGCGGTTGTGAACATAGCTTCAAATACCTGTCACCATCATCGTTGTGAAACCGCATCATCCAACTCTTCATGAATTGCCTGTACTGGTTGTCAGAATGCAACTCTGTCTTAGTTTATCGATTGAGATCCTAATTACCGGCTCTCTGTAAAACTGTCTTTTGTACCGGTTAACCCTTACCGGTTGGCTTCTAAGACTTAGATGACTACAAAAACATTGTTGCCATCAATGACAACACAAAACTTAGTCATCAAACATAAATCTCAATCTCTTCATCACAATTACTAACTAATCATATACCCATTGCATAACAACAACAATCTTTATGTCATGTCCCCCAAATAAATGTATCAGATATAATTACATATAATGGTGTATATCCTAATTTTCAGATATTAATGAGAATATATGTTTCTGATTAATAGTATCTAAATAATAATTAATTAATTATTAAATGAAATCAATTATATTAATGAAAATATATGTCTTTGTTCATAATATCCTAGAACCCTAAATAATAATTAATTAATTATTTAACGGTTATATGTTCAATTTATATAAATCACGTATCAAGTTGTGGCGGCTATTTTATGTAGCTAATTAAGTGTATTTAACGAAGGGGTGCACTGGGCGTGCACATTCGTTTGTTGGTTGCAACCCAATCAAAAAGACGTGATTCAGAATACAAGTCGCGTCTCTCCTAAGACGTGACTTCTTATTGATGGCGGTAAGTATAAAAGGATCGGGTGTTTAGTTTAGGAGGACACACGAGATAAAAAAAGGAATACTGCGATATAAATCGGAAAGCATACACAGCAGAAAAAATCAGGTATGATTGCATACTCAGAAACTATATAAGAATTAAGCCTAACTATGACATGAAGTATGTAATTCGAATCCTATTAAGACCAGCATAATACGATATCATTGTGAATAGGTTCTAATATATGAAATTACGGATAATTCAGATTGTTCCTTGTTTCAGTAAGAAGTTCTATAATTATCTATTTGGGTTATCTAAGTAATGCTAAGTTAAGTCTCTGCGAATTCTGAAATATTAATAATTCTGAGTATGTTTGCATAACTCAGATTATCTGGAGATGGATTACTAAATGTCGAAATTATATCTGCAAATATTCTAGTTTAAGCGAATTAATTTTCTGCAAATTACAATACTCAATATGCATGAACTTAATGGTCAAAGAATCACGTTTAATTAGATTTGGACAGGGTCAAACATTATGTGAAATTAAACTCCGAATAACATTAAGTAATAGCTAATTAAAATAAAACTGTACATTTCATGTATTCCTTAATTAATCAATCTATGCCTGTTCCTGAACACTTCCGTTTTTCTGTAGATTATCTCTTGTAGTTGTATTATCTCACACTGTTAGATGAACAATAATAATTCGCTGTATGAATAATGAAATCTGGTAAATCAATCTATAATGAATGAATTAATGAATATCACTGAATAATTCAGAGGGATGTGGGGATATGCAGGAGGGGAGTTTGCCCACCCAAGAAGTTAACTACTGAGTTATGTCAGTAGCCCAGGGGGGCAAGTGACTGCTCCTGGGCTTGGGTCTGGCACAGTATGACCGCCCCTGACATGTCCTAACCCTCTGAGTTAAAGATAATGATAAACAAAAAGGAAAGACCCACGCCACTTGGGCAGGAGGGCACATGACTGCTTCTGGACCACTATGGACGGTTGGGAAATTCCACAACTGTTCTTTACCAAATGAACAAAACCTGTCTTTAATAATGGTAATCATTAGATTATATAAATAATGGCAATCATTTGTTTAAACTGCTGTCTAAGTTAGTATATTGATCTCATGCAATTGCCTTTGGATGATATTAACTGTGTTCCAAGTAAAGTGCTTTTCTTGTTATTCTGATTTACACGCAGAATTACTGTTCTCAGTAGGGGACATCACACTTTACCAGTTCAGTCAAATGCCAACAATCTCAAAGGACTTTAACCGGTATATGCAGACATGTTTTACTTGAAGCGGATGATTGGTGATGATTGGTGATTTGTGGTTTGGAATATAAGCTTTTATCATGGTAATGAGTATCTGACCGGAACCGCATCTTGTGATGACTATCGGAGGGCATGTTTCTAATTTTTTATGAAGTTTTGCTAGGGTTTAAGAAGGGTTTTAGAACTGGTGAAGAAATTAGTCTTTAACTATATCACCTCATCTGCATCAGTTATGCCAATCATGCCAACATATTATCAATAGTAACAAGAGATATTCAGAGTAGTAGAGGACCTACAAAACAAATAGTGCAATGTACAAAAAGCATAGACATCATATGCAAAACCATAGCATATAATCTTCACATGTCAAGGGAAGGCAAGGCATTCTTCCATTGAGATATTAAATATTGTTTCCTACATATTGAGACTTCTACTATACCACCCTTCCGGAAATACATCAGCATCTGCACCAAATAATCAATAGCACTAGAACACATAAATAGTCTTTCTTGCATATTGCAACTTCCACTTCATCATCATACTCGAACCCATAAGTACTCTTTCTTGCATATTGGAACTTCCATTATATCATCCTTACTTCAACATCTATGACAACTTAAGACAGGTTTAACATCAATGAGAACACAAGATAGGTTGACATCAATGACATCACAACACCACAACTCAAGTTTCCAAATTCCAACTTAATGTTGAATAGTGAACTTGAGTCTCTTTTCATCTTTTTTTTCTGTATAAAAAAAGTTTGAATTTTCTTGTCATTTTGGATGTATTGTGGGAGAGGTTTACTGCTAAGATGTCAAACCTTCAGAGGATTATCATATATGTCTTGAGCCAACTATGCAATACTTCAAGATTCAAGCACAATTGGAGTAGATTTGAACACAATGACAAAAGCACAATAGACTAACGGTGCAAAGGTTTAACAACATCATCTATGTTCACTACAACCTTTGCCTTCATCACAAGGAAGATACAAGCTTCAATATATCTCTTCCTAGATTTAAGGAGATTAATCTAGTTTTAGATTGGATCAACAACGTTGAGGATGCTATGTTTAGAGAGAAGAATCACGCATGGCTTATTAGGCCTAGCTAGAGGCAGAGGCAACGACAATGCAAAGAATGATGAAAAAGTACAAGGAAACCTTACTGTTATCGGGAGGAGTATCTTTGCCTACCTGAGACACATCTAGGAGACAAAGACGCGTCTTTGGTGCTTTTCCCGCATCCCGAAATGTCAAACCATGTTATAGATTCTTCTCACCCCATGTCTCCCACTATCTCCATGTCTCCCACTGGCTAAAAAGTCAACAAAACAACATTAAAACTCTTTTTTGTATATTTTTTTGACACCCTAAACCTAGCCGTTGCCATGAAAGCCCAAAACATGCCCAAACAAGATGAAAATGACCCCAAGCGAGAGGAAAACACTACTAGACGACAGGAAAATGTGCATTGACGATAGGAAAACGTGCCCAGATGAGAGGAAAACACTGCCAGGTTAGAAATCGGACACATTTTTGGAACATTTTAAAAAAAAATTGCTTCCATATTTTGCATACAGATTTCACTTTTTTATCAATTCTTAGTTTATGTGCCTAGTGAATGTATGCAAAATGTGGAAGCATTCACAAAGCATGTAAACTAATGGAATGCTTCCAGATTTTGCATACATGTGTACTAGCACAGTTGCATAGAAACTATGTTGGTAGACATGTATGCAAAATCTGGAAGCATTCAAAATGTTAACTGCAACTGTGTTAGTGTCCACTATCCTTCAACTATGTTTGCCAATTTGGTCTCATGACTCTCATCGAATGCCATGATTGCAAATTACTTCAACAAATCCATTTTGTGCAAACTACAACTGCAAACTAAAACAAGCATTGTAAATTTGTACCCCTTGTAATATATTTTTTTTCATGTAGAATGTCAAGTGGAGAAAAACAAGCATTGTACCCCTTGTGGAAGTATTGTGAATGTACTCTGGGGCCAAAAGGTACAGGTGGAACAACCACAATTAAATGTAAACTTTGTCCAATGAAATGGCATGGTACTTACATGAGGGTGAAGGCTCATTTCCTTCACCAACCTAGAAAAGGTGTTGAACCTTGTACAAATGAGAGAAGGATATGAGGTTGTGAGGGATCAAGAAAGGGCTGATGGGAAAGTTTATTATATGAGCTCCTCTCATGCTTCAACGATAGGGACAATTGTTGCAACTAGTAATTAAAACAAAGAGATAGAGGTAGATGTGTCTTTTAGAAATTTAGTAGCACAACAGTCTCACAAGATACCACATACTAGTAGCTCAAACCCCATTGGAGGGCTATTTGATGTGCAAGGTAGAGAAGCAGTTAATGTAGTAATTGCACGCTTCAATTATGCAAATAGAATACCATTTAATACTGCTCGGTACCATTCTATGGAGAGATGGTCCAAGCTATCAATAATTTATCAAGTTGGGTATGAACCATTTGGGTTTGAAAAGCTTGGCACAACTCTAATTGATAAAGAAAAAATTCAATTAGAGCAACAAACTGCACTAATGAAAAGAGTTTGGTCTATAAAAGGATGCAATATTGTTATGGATGGGTGGACAAATGCTAGAAATCATCCACTTCTTAATGTCATGGTAACATGCAGCAAAGGGCCTTATTTTTTAAGGGAATAGACTTAGGGCAAGAAAAGAATGTAGATTTTCTTCATAACCAACTATGTGACAACATTGAGGAGGTGGAGGCATCACATGCAGTCCAAGTTGTTACCGATGCTGCCCCTGTTTGTAAAGCAGCAAGTATGACGGTGCAAAAAAAGTACAAGCATATATTTTGGACACCAAGCTGTGTGCATTCATTGAACAATGCACTCAAAGATATTGGCAAGTTCTAGTTGGTTTCAGATCTCATAGAAAAGGGTAGAAAAATACAGATGTTCATATGTAACCATCACCACACACAAGCCATTTGTGGTAAGTTTGCCAAGGTGGAACTTCTCAAACGACCTGATACATGGTTTGCTTCTTACTTTATTCTTCTTGACTACCTTTGTGAAGTCAAAGGAGCTTTGTGTTCCACAATTGTTAGTGATGCATGGGCAGCTTGGAGGCAATCTACATTAGATATTGTAGTTGAGGCGAGAGGTTTGGTTCTTGATAACAATTTTTGGGCTGATGTGAAGATTTGTTGTGGACTTTATTAGGCCCATATGTTAAGTGACTAAATTTACAAACTCGGACAAGCAACGTTTGGGGGAAGTTTATGAAAAAATAAATTCCACGTGCGAAAGAGTCAAGAAAACAACTGATGCAAAAGATCTTCCTTTATATCCTTTGATAGAAGAAAAGTTGCATGGAAGAAACTTAACACACCCCTTCATTGTGCTGTCCATGCCTTAAATCCTAAATGGCATAATACATAAGAGACCAGTAAGAGAGCAACACATAAGGATAGAGATAATGAAGGGATTTTGGGGTACAATAAAGAAGATTTATGGTCAAGGTGAGGATGCCTTAGTTATAAGGAGTCAATGGAATAAGTTTTCACAAGGGCAAGGTGATTTTTCTTCAGTGGAAGCTTTATATGATATGCGGGTAAAGAAAGATCCTTTAGAGTGGTGGTGGAACCATGGAGGTGAAACCCTTGAATTGCTCTTCATCTTATGAGAGAAATTGGAGTACTTATGATTTTATTCATTAAAAGAGGAAACAATTAAGGTCAAAGAAAGCAAAGAACTCGATCTACATTCATAACTCACTTCATCTTCTCTCGTGTTGATCCTTGGCACGTGGAGGGTTCTTCAACAAAATGGGACCAAATTGCACCTGTTGGAGAAGTTGCAACCATGGGGGATGAAGTGTTTGACCCAAATGGCCTTAATAAATTGCCCCCAGTTCTACTACCATCAGAGGAACCCGAGTTAGAGAGTGATGACTATCTAGAGACCATCCTAGCTGAGGACCTTGATATGGATGATTATAACATAGAAGAGTAGATGCTAGATTTCTGATTTCTGTTTTTAGTTTGCGTATCAGCATCAAACTATCAATATTTTTGGATTTCAATATGTAATGGTAAATCTAATATCAAATATCAAATATGTCATGAAAGTTTTGAATTCTTTAACACAATGACATTTGACATTTGTGTATTTAAACTTGAAAGTTAATATTGATTTGTTAAACTTTGCCACTGTTCTTGTTTTCAAAGTCCTATGTTTTTTATATTTTCTGAAAATTATAAAATTATATTAAAAAAAATTGCCGTCTCCAAGTATCCTAGTCTCCTATTTTTGAAAATTTGTCGTACCTGTACCACTACCCATCTCCGAAGTCTCCCAGTACCCCATCTCCTAGTAACCTTGGGAAATCTCAATGATGTTGTTGACATACATGCAAGTATTATAGTTGTGGCAGCATAAAGGACCTATTTGAGACGAGCACAAAAGGCACCATATAGCTAGTAGGGCTGAGCTAAGTGATGTAGGTTACTCTCTATCTTAGTCAATGTTGTACTTTTTTTGTTTCTGATGCCATGGATATCCTAATCTATGATTTTTGTATATCAAAAATGCTTCCAAACTTATATTTAAAAATCTAGTTTCCTTCAGCTGAAATCCACTTTTCTAGTCACTTTTTTAATGTATCCTTCTCTATGTAAGCAAAGTAACTGTCATTGATTATTTTTATTTATCTTTAAAGTTGATCTAGATAAGAGTGCATAAAAACATATGTTTCCTTTAAAATCTCTATAAATCATTTTTTTCTCAAGTTATTGGGTTTGTCTCAGGATTTTTTGGCATCCAAGTCGAAGCCAAAAATCAGTATGTTGAGTTAGTACCAAGTCCAAGACCAGTAACGAGGCCATTAGCTCAGTGGTAAAGCCCCCTGGCATGCAAATAGGAGGTGCTAGGTTCAATTCCTAGCTGATACATGCATAAAACTATTCAAAATACTCTCAGTTATCCTCTTAGGCACGATTATAGCACAAAGTTGAGTGATAAAAATGGCTAAGAGACTATGAAAAAAAATATATTTAGCACACTAGGTCTGTGTAGGTCAATTTATAAGGATTTTTAACATCAAAATTTAGTCTGTGCTGTTATAAACCTGGTTTTTCAGTAATATAATACAAGATTAATTCCACTATTAATGTTTAGTTGGCACTTTGAGTTTGAATTCAGGTTCTTGTATTTTAACCTATTTTCATATTATGTCTTCTGTATTAGTAACACCGTAAAGCCCTCTTATATCAAATAAAACAAAAACAATAATAAGGATATTGATGGTTGAAAAGAGGTAAAAATAAAATTAAAAAATACACAAAAAATGGATACTACATATGCATGTAGGAAGAAAAAAATATTGAGATATACCATAAAAGTAATTTTACTATTAGATGCTAGACATCAGGAGTTATGATCTTGGAATTGTATCGAGGCTTATAAATTAACAAGTTCTTGCTAAACCACCTTGATTGGGTCATCAAACAGTAACTATATTAATTGAAATAATTATAAACTTTTTAAATAACATCTTTTAAATCCCATACATATCTATGCTCCACGCAGTTTTGAGGATGAGAATGGCAGGCAATGGCAGGATGTGTTTCCAGTATGGGGTCCTTTGGGCCAGGTTTTAGGGGACAACAGGGGATGGCTGCTAAAAAATAGGGAAATTTTAAAAATATAGAGAAATTTCAAAATTTAATATCATAACGTTGATAAAGCATTCATCATAGAATTATAAAACCTTTGTGAGCATGGGTAATTGAATAGGAATCATGGGTATTTATTTTACCATTTTACTAGTTTTGCATTATGAAAATGGCATTTCTTGCCAACTATGACTTAACTTGTATTCAACAGTTTAATGAGCATTGAATATAGCATGCCAACTTTGTCTATGGTAGTCCTTGTATACTAAACAAGTTGTCCACTATATGAAACAAGATAATCCTTGATTGAGGCTTTGACTGTGAAGATGTAGAGATTAGCAATAGGGGATATGTATTTTGCAGATTTTGTGATCATAATTTAGCATTGATCTAATACTTGCTTAGACTTAAAGTTTGATGGGAGTTTGTGGGCATTGCCCCCAATGGGGTCAAGGGGCAGCATCCCTCGTGGGGTTCGAGGGCAGAGCCCCCACCACCAAGCACAAATTAAAACATTCAGAACCACACAAACCTTCATGGCGAACACCATTTTAATATTTTTTTGTAAATCCTAGTGGGCATCTCATAAACCAAACAAGCATTGAAAGTTCGTAAGTCTTTTTTTTAAATTACATAAAATTGTGCCTGGGTATGCCAGGGGACTGCTAGCCGTCCCCGAGATAAATGTGGGATGTTTGGATGTCCCCTGGTCGTCTTGGGGACAGCTAGCCATCCCCTATGTCCCTTGCTTGTTTCCTGGTCATCCTGAAACCTTTCTGATTTTTGGCTGAAAATGGGGACAGGGAGGAGATATTTCCTGGCTGTCCCTGATTCCCCGAAATGTTTCTGGTATGGGTACAAGGGTACCAAGTCAGGGGTTGCGACCCCATGGAGCATAGATATATATAGATATTGGATGTCATGGTTATAAAGGGGTGAGCCTCCTATTCTTATAATTTCTTTTTATTTTGCCACTGTCTGATAAAAGAATTTCTCCATTTTCCTCATCTTATTGTTTTGTTTGTAGCTCCCATGTCCTTGTAATTTGGCTTGTTTTCATATTACTTTTTCCAGTTGAGGGGCCTCTATACAACGATCAACCCTCTTTTATCGAACAAAAGAAATGGATAGGAATATTAAAGGGTAAGGAGAAGTAAAGATAAATACATAGAAATATACATGTAGGAAGCAAAAAAAATATAAACATATCCATAAAAGTGCTTTTTTATTTTAGATGCTACAGTCATCTAGGAATCTTGATCATGAAATTGTATTAAGACTCTATCAATGGAAAGGTTCTTGCTAAATCGCATTGGAAATTTGGATCTTTAAACTATATTAGTAATAATAATTTTAAAATTTTAAATGAAACCTTTTAAATCTCATATATAAGGCATTGAATATCGCAGTTACCAAAGGGTTACCCTCTGTCCTTACAATTTCTTCTCATCTTTTTCTCTGTCTGATAAACAATTTTCTCTATCCTGTCATTCTGTCTGTAGTTCCTGTGCCCATTAAGATGTTTCAGGTTGCAAAACACCTCCATAGATCTGTTTTCAGCTAACAATTTCACAATCCAGTGCCTCTATATACCCAAGTTCATCATTCATTGATTACAGATCACAAGGTGTTAACCAGAAATGTTGCTCTTTTTCGAACTTTTTATGTACTTTAATCCAGAAATTTCCTCTTTTAAATAATTATGTAACTCCGAAGCTTGAATTTCTTCCTCTAGACCTCTAAAGTATATATACCTGTTTTCAGCTCACATCTTCACAATCTAGTACCTCCATATAACCAAACTCATCGTCCATCACAGATGGGTTAGAAAGTATGACTCAGAAATGTTGCTCTTTTTCATGCTCTTTATGCAGGTTTATCACAAAAATTCTTTCTTTCAAAACTTATGGACTACAGAAGCTTGAAGGCCCTAACCTTTCTTCATTAGAAGCAAGATTGAATTAATATAAGAAAACAAAGGATTTGATAAACAAAATGATACTATACAGCCTTAAACGTTACCAAATAAACAAATTAGTATAAGTTAGTGGCCTTTGCATAAATTTTCTTTTTAAAGAAGAAAAACAATGTTCCAGCCATAAAAAATGAATGCTACAACTCATGTTTCATTATATTAATGACAAAATCTCAGGGTACCTCATCACCAGGTTGAGTGCCTGGCCTTACTCGTTTCAAAAGATGCTCAGAATCAGCTGATTGATAATCTACAGACAGGCCATTGATTGGAGGGGGCCGCTTGAGCAAGGCAACTACAAATAACAAGAACCATTCAAGCAGTGCGACCAATTTTCAAATTAAATGAACATTACAATGATGACAAGCAACATGAAACAAAACAATGACTCAGCAACTACTATTTGTATCAATCAACATTATATTTCCCAAAAATAGACAATATAAAATAACAAATTACCATTTAAGTGACATGATACATGCAGAGACATACAAACACACCACCAAGAAATAAACAATATTACCAAACTAACAAAAAATGGTTTACCAGTATTCGTTGATGTGTTTATTCCAGCAGGCCCTGCAGGCACAGCTACATGAGATCCAGGGGTGGCATTTGCCATCCAGCCAGCAAGGGCAGTTGTAGCAGAGGCAGGTCCTGGTGTAAATGCCTGAAGGAGAAATCAAGAGTACATGGCACACTTGAACTATTGTTAATGCCATACACATCACTTCAAAAGTCCCCTTGAAAAATAAAAAAATGCAAACTAAGCTTACCCCGTGACCACCCAATTGTGGGAAACCTCCCCCTTTGGGTATCACTCCCATTATAGAATTGTTTGTTGGTGAAGCACGAGCTCCATTTGGTTGTCCACAGTTGTGATCAACGAAAAGGCTCTTTATATCAGGATTGGGCCTTGGATTTTTGCATAATTGATGCTGCCAATTCAAACTGGAAGAAATTCCAAAATCCAATCATTCAGGAAAAAGGTAATCAACTCTAATAGACTGACTAAAGTTATGTGTCTCACAAACTAATCAGATTAGAATGATTTCATCAATCACATCCTATGAAATTCATTTGCATACATAATGATATGGTAGAACTCCCTGGACGATAAATTTCAATGGAGAGGCATTGATGAGTGGGAGCAATTTAGCAACATGTTAAATTTAGTTCAACAAACCCAACAATGCAAAATCAACAACCATGTGAGGTGGTGAACATCACTTCTTTGAGAAATATTTGAATGCTAATAGCCAAGATTCTTGAAATGAATCTTTTTATTGGGGAATAAAGAACAATGGTCCCAAAATGCAACTTGTCACATATGATTTCTCTTTTTCTACATTGGACACATGAAATTGGCACAATATCTACATTGAATCTTGAAAAATAGAGTATGTAGTAAAAACAACAGTAATGACCATAGGAAATAATAGGAGATTAATTTTCATGATAAATTTATTAAGTGGTGTATAGAGAGAGATGTTAACCGAAGCACTAGACAAAGAACCTTGCAAACCAACAAATTCCTCACTACTAGAGTCAAGGTTGAATAACATGGATTTAAGGGATTATTGGCAGTGACTTTGTGTTTATGGCTCAAAATCCACTATGGAGTTGACTTGAAAGAAGCTGTTATAGAAGTGTTCCCCTCTACTGACTTTGATAGCCATTTGAACAAGCATTAAGGTGACAAAGGTCAGGTTGAGCACATCAACAGGAATTTGCTCAACAGAAGAAATTTTACTATTTTTGAACTTGCATCAAAAGCAGGAGTGAAGGGGTGGACGCTCTTCAAGGTATTTCTATTCCACAGGAGATTAAAATAGAAAATATCACTTACATCTGTAAGTGCAACTGTGAACTGGAGGGGTGTTCTTGAAAATCACAATCTATCCAAGTCAGACTTTGTTATCAACCTGCAAGGAGATCCTTCTTTGTTTAAATCCAGCAACCATTTTCAACTAGGCAAATTCAATAGGGACTTCTCAGTCGATGAAGACATCAAGGCTTCAAGCACGTTGGTGAGCATCTAAAGAGGAGCTTATCCTCAATTTTATAAAAAATGACCCTTGAAAGACATTTCTATAGATTGGACTCTGAGAATTGGTACCCTTCAGGCTAGATAGTGTAAAGATTATGTTTGGATGATGCAAGAAACAACAGGAAAAGTAAAAAAATATGGTATTTCTCCATTCTTTATAGCATCATATTCTATTATTCTCTATTCTTTACAGCATCATATGTTTTTTCAGCTGCCCTGTCCATGTCATCATTGGCACTGGAGGCCAAAAGATTATAATTTCAAATGATACAATGAAATGCCTATATCTTGCGATGGAGGCAGACCCACAAGCTCACTCCTTTGAGTTGTGCCAGTAAGGAAGAGAATTCAGTGTGAAACCCCAATGCACATTCAAGTATGGTATTGGACCTGTTGATGGTGGTTTTACGCACCATACAACACAGAATAAAATACTAAGTATTCTATCCTCTCTTGAACAAAGACTCCCAAATGCTAAGTTGTGTGATTAAGTGGGACGACTCCAAGGTTCTCAAATGTCAGGTCTTGATGTGCTCTTGGATAGACTCAGTTGTATATGATGTGATATTACTAGGATCACAAGGTGGACTTACATTGAATGCTTTGAATGTCGCTAGAACATGGAATTTCACTTAATCAAAAAAACAAAGAGAAAACAGATAGGGTTTGAGGCAGACTAATGTTATCCTAGGAATGTAAGAGCAATGGACAATCTTTGATGAAACTCAACAAAGTCTTTCTTTGACATGCAACGAACATCTCTACACGGCTAGTGTAATCTTCTAAGGATAGCTAATACAGATGCAAAAGCATATGGATTTCAAAGAATCAATGTTGTTCAATTAATCAAGGAGACAAAGCTCCTTTAAATAGAGTTACAAAGATGATGTTTCTAAAAGAAACAATCATTAACTACAGGCGAAATTAGAAACAACTTAAATGACCATTAATAACACAAAGAGAAAGATATTATTCTAATACCCTCCCTTAATGGTCATCGTTCTAACTACCAAGAGAAATAACAGAGAAGGTTGCCTCCTTCTCAGAACACACTGCAACAGAAGAAAAGAGCCTGCCACTAACTCTGCCACTTGAGATGAGTCTGCCACCAACCCTCCCAGAAACTGCAAAACTTTTGGAGATACCCAAAACAACACCAACCGTCCAACCTGATGTCGGAGAACTATTCCTCCCTGTAACTAGAGACACAC
Source organism: Cryptomeria japonica (assembly GCF_030272615.1). Classification (NCBI taxonomy): domain Eukaryota; kingdom Viridiplantae; phylum Streptophyta; class Pinopsida; order Cupressales; family Cupressaceae; genus Cryptomeria; species Cryptomeria japonica. The sequence goes on from NC_081415.1 coordinate 246,964,145, forward strand.
CAAGAACAGTTGTCACAATTATGAGGAAAAAATTGACAAACCCTCCAAACTATTGCAGATGAGCAAGATGCCCGAAAATAGATTGCAAACAAGAGACTAGTGCAGATGTTCGCACAACAACTCCAAGTGCGACTAAAAATAGATTGCAACCAAGTACAATTTTTGAGGAAAAAATCATATACCCTCCCATGATTTTTTTTTTATAGGGACAAAAAATATTTAAAAACCCAGAGACTTTTTTAAGAGAAAAAAATATTAAAACCCATTAGAATTTTTTTCAAGTAAAAAAATATTAAAAACCGAAACAAACATCGATGCCCATAAGCCATCTTCATGCTTTGCGAGGCACGAAAAACGAGGTGCACAAAACCTGACTGCCTTCCAACATCAAGTTGGTCAATGACGCCATCTTGCACGTTTCCTAATGCACGGAAAATGAAAAAACTGAGAAGAGGAGATGGCACGGAATTCAAAAAATTCAAATCCCAATGCAAGAACAGAGGCAGATGCAAGTACAAACTTCAAAAATGAAGTACAGCGGGCACAAATTTCAAGAAAAAAATTCCGGCTGACCCGGAAATCCTTGTGAAAACCCAAAAAAACTCTGCTGTCGGAATCTAGATCCGCTGGCTCGAAAATCGAGGCACCCAGAATATGATGACGACAACCCAGTTGAGATCTCAAAAAACCCACCAAGAATCTGCAGTCGGAAAAAAATTTTGACTTGATTTGAAGGGTAAAAACCCTAATCGAAAATGCAGATTTTCGTCCAAAACATGGCTGAAAAAATTTGCAGGCGGGAAAAAAATCGCGTCACTGTTCATGAGCAGAAAGAAAAACCCTTGACCAATCCACATGAACCAGTAGCAATTTCGAATAAACAAAGAAATTTTTCAAAAAAAACTGTTTAAAAATTCGTGATGAATTTTTAATTGAAAAATTATTTCGAAAATAACCAGTGCTCTGATACCATAATACAGATGCAAAAGCATATGGATTTCAAAGAATCGATGTTGTTCAATTAATCAAGGAGACAAAGCTCCTTTAAATAGAGTTACAAAGATGATGTTTGTAAAAGAAACAATCATTAACTATAGGCGAAATTAGAAACAACTTAAATGACCATTAATAACACAAAGAGAAAGATATTATTCTAATAATAGCTTTATGATTTTCAAATCACCACTACAAGCATAGACACCATCAAGTTGATGCATATCAATGAAGAAGTGATAATTGAAGTTAAGCTTGGCTAAGATGGGTCCAGTTGACTACGCAAGGCACTTTACCATCGCAAGGTGTTAGTAGTATGGATGTACGAATTTCACCATTGATCATGCACAAACCCTTTCATTCATCTAAACAACATGAAAATCAAATGAGAAGTAGAGACCATACAAATCGTCGAATCAACACATAGAATTCACCATATCTTCAATGAAGTTTACATGCCTTTTGCAACAATGTCTTGGCAACAATCTTTGCCTTCTCTTCCTACTCTACTCTAGCTATTTGCTTGCTACTTTCTACTAACTATTGAGCTACTATCTCTTATTATTTACAAATGAAGAAGTGGAGCCTTATTTAGTGCTCTCATTACAATTGAGTGGCTCAGATTGATTCTTGATCAATGGCCAAGATTGAAAGATAGAAACCCTAATTAGAGTTTGTTACACCCATTACAAAACATTTAATGCTTGACCAATGATAAAATTGCAATCGATGGGACACATGTCCTTTGGAAATTCGCCCAATAGATGGTGATGGTAGGTACATCGAACTTTGTGCCCACATGTGGTAGTTATCTTCTTGGATGGATGAGTTAGGTACATAGAATTTGGATGCCTTATCTTGAAATGATGTGATTGGCTAAGTGATGACTAGATGCCACCTAAGCTTGCTCAACCTTTGTAACTCATCACAAGTTGTGTGAATGAATGAGGCATATCTCTTGATACTCAACATTTCCAAGCTCTTGATGTGATAATGACTTTGCTCATGCCGATCTTCTAACTTTGATTAACTCTTCTGAAACTATCTCTTGTCTTGATCACTTGCATTCTTGAGCTTTCATCTGGCTATACTGACGATGATTCTTGGATTTTCAAAGGAAATTCAAAATTGTGAAAATTTCCACCCTTGAATGCTTGACGTTGATTGCTATCCTTTGCCTTGATGTTGCTTTTCCATCATTTCTCATACTGATGCTTGTATCAGACCTGTAAATGAGTTTAGAACAGACTGATTATATTAACCTGATTGCTCTTTTGACAAGATCGCCTTCTCTCAAATTATTACGCCCTTGATCAATCACAGAATTTTATCAAATCTTGCTGATGTGAAATTGACAACTCTTTTCCAGGATTTAATGACTCAAGAGGTTCGCTTGATGTGGATAATGATTGGGCTCGATGCCTTACACTTCTTTGCCTCAGTCTAGGCAAAATTTCATTTAATGAATAGGTGGATTTGCTGTGGTTTGCAATAATGATCATGCCAATGTCTGATCAGAATTGGGATCGCTACGCCTGGAAACAAATTCGCTGTAGATGTTGATCAATTCCCTGTGTTTAGTTATCAAATTTGTCCCCTTGAACAACTTCGCTCTTATTCCAATCTGAGTTGCCTGTGAGAAAGTTGCTGTGTTTCTAAATCGCTTTCAGCTCTGGGACAAATTCGCTACATCTCCAAATTTGAATCGCTGTCATTCTTTATTACCTAGACTGGAAATCGCAGCTTCTGAAGATGGGATTGCTTCCTTTCAATAACGATTTTAAGCTGATTGCTTTATCATGGAATTGCTGTACCTGTTAGCTGTTAATATCAACTGTATGTGTTTGATCCACTGAAAGGATCAAACACATGTGATGAGGTACAATTTTCACCAAAGGCCAACTTCATTTAATGATTGGTATTCAAGGCAAGAGGCCAGCTTGGATCACATTTTAATAACTTGCAACTCAGAATTGAATAAAAGTTTCCTACATCATTGAAAGATCCAATTTAAAATGGCATCCTAAAGATACCCTTCATCTTAATCCAATCAAGCTTACCCAAATTAAATGCTTTGTGATAATTCATGAGGCCAAGCGACTTGCATTAAATGTCATGCAACTAACCCCTAGGTCGATTTTGGTCTTAGATGAAATGGCCATCTTGGCTTTAGAAGACCTTAAATGTTTGCATCGCACCTTACACACATTCAAATGATTTCACCTCTCTCATCGTGTCCATTAAATGAATTACTCATGCTTGCTTATATATTAAATCATCTTGTCTAGCATAGAATTCTCCTAGGACGTTCTTTGCTTTTGCTAGGAGAGACTTTAAATGTCAAATTATAGATGGACCTAAGGACGGGATGTGTTTGGTCAAAGGACGAGATGCCTTATCCTAGTGATAGCGTCCCTAGCCAAGGACAAAACGTCCTTGGCTCAGGGACGAAATGTCCCTTGATTTCCATGCCTTAGCCAAATTTTGATGGCCATGCCCAGCTGGAAATTATTAAAACCTTAAGTTGCACATTGCCTAATGCAAAGGAAATCATTCTCATCCTTAATTTGCTGATTTGACTCAGTTAGGGACATCTTGAAATGCTCAAGTCATGTCTTTGACGCCCAGCTGGAAGTCGCTAAGTCTTAGTTCACTGTTTGGAGTGATCAAAGAAAATGTGATTCATGTCCTAATTTGTGCCTTAAAAGCATCAAAGGAAGTCCTCAATCCTTTATTCGTGTTTTGGAATGGTCAAAGGAAGTGATATGGCGGTGGTTTGTGAAGTGGCATTGTTAATGCCTTTGAAACTTTGTATATCTCCATTGTAAAGTTTGTGGGACCCAAGCATTGCTACAGTAGTGGAAAGGGTGTAACAGAAATGTGGTGGACGGGGTGCGATGAAAAAAGGATGTCGTGGAAAAGGGAAGATGAGGGGAGGTGATAAAGAGATGCTATGGAGGTAAGGAAGGGACGTGGGGGTAAGTTAAGTGACGTGGGGGGGTAGAATAAGAGCTACAATGGGGTCATAAGGAGTTAGGAAAAGGAAGATATGGGGGGTTATAAGGGAGATGCCTTGACATGGGTAGTTATAAGGGGATAGCAAGGGGTTTACGGTGGATTATGATAGGATGGGATCGGGGTATGGTAAGGACGGTAAGGGAGTATGGGTAGGTTAAGGGGAGTAAAGCTAGTAAGGAATATGAGATGAGGGTTGGAGGGTGTAAGAAATGGAAGATATAAGAAGTGGAAGGAAGGCATGAAGTGGGAATGAAGGAAGGTGAAGGATAGGATCGGGGTAGGAGGTGGGTAGGCTAAGGGGATAAATGGTATGAGGTGTGGGTTAGAGAATGTAGGGAGTGGTAGTTATGAGAGGTTAAGAAAGATGGGAAGTGGGATGATGGAAGGTAGGAATGGTAAATGGAGGAAAAGAAGGGAATGGAAAGTTAGAAAGTGGGAGGTATTGAGGGATGAAGAGATAGAAGATATAGGTGAGCTAGTAATGATAGGGGAGGGTAGGAAAGGGAAATGGAAGAGGTGAAATGAGGGAAGGGATAGAAGATGTAGGAAAGGAAAGTATGAAATGTAGGATGGATGGAGAATGGGAGAAGGTGAAGTGGAAGGATGAAAAGATGGAAGGAAATGGAAATGACGGGAGATGGAAATGGGGGTGATTGGGCTTGGGCACTGTTGTGACCATTTCACACATCGCCCCATCAAAATGACCCTCTCTCTTTTTTGTTCTTGCTTTCTCTTTGCTCAGCTTTTTCTCTGCTTGTTAGGTGTTTTGAGTGAGTTAGTGGTCGCCTAGGCCGGGTAAGTTAGGGTTTCCTTCACAGAGCTTGTCTAGGGTTCCTTTCAAAGCCAAATTTGGCCTAAGCTTGGGCAAGTCATTTGTTTTGTGCCTAGAACCCTGATGTAATTTTAGCAAGATCTTGCCTTAGAAAGATGGAAAATGTATATTTTGCAAAGAAGTTGAAAAGTTTGAGTCAGGATGAGTCAAGGTTGTGAGTTGTTAAGCCAAAGTCTTGTCTTCTGTCGAGCCAGAGTCAATTGAATGAAGCCAGTGATCAAAGTATAGGCTCGAAAGGCGAATGCTAGCAGGAGCAAGCTTGGAGAGATGTAATTATAAGGAGTTGGCTTGAAAATTTGAAGAAAAAGTTAAGGATGCGAGCTAAAACACAAATTTCGCTCCTGACCCTTCCAAAGGGTCTAGAGCGAAATTTCTAGAATCTCTATTTTGCTCCATGTTTGAAACCAAGATTTTTGTTCCTATGGCATGGATGAAGGAGGACGGATACATTCTTGCCTTAGGAAGTGATTTGAGACAATGAAGTGATGAAATTTGAACTAAAATGAAAATTTCGCTCTTGACCCTTCCAAAGCGTCCAAAGCGAAATTTCCCAAAGGACCTAATTCTTCAACTAAGTCATTGAATGGTTGGGCAAATTTGCAAGATTATGGAAGAAAAGAGATCAAGAATCAAGTTTAGAACAAATGCAAGTGAAAAAGAATGAGGATTGAGCCTAGAAGAAGAAAATCGCTCCTGACCCTTCCAAAGGGTCCAAAGCGAATTCCTTCATAAGGCATCCTACCTTGCCAAAACCTGCGAACTAATCCTTGTCCCATGCATTTTTGAAGGCAAAGCACTTGTTTTGATAAGGAAAGAATGGAAATGAGGTCAATTTGAGCCTAAAACATGAATTTCGCTCCTGACCCTTTCAAAGGGTCTAGAGCGAAATCCTTAAGATAGCTCATTTCCTCACCAAAAACGTTGAAAGAACATCATCTTAGAGCAAGTTGGCTTGAGTATGATGAAGTAAAAGACAAAGGGACGAGTCCAAGGGAAATTGAGTGTGAATTGAGTCAAGAAAAGAGAAAATCGCTCCTGAACCTTCCAAAGGGTCCAGAGCGAAATTCATCCAAGCTCCTGACCCTCTCAAAGGATCTAGAGCGAAATCCTTAGCTAGACTCTCAATTTCACCTAGGTGCACTAAGGTAACCTTATTTTGATGAGAAATTGACTTGATTATGGTGAGAGAGATTGGATAAGACAAGTTTAAGATGATTTGAGAGAAAAGGAAATGTAAAACAAACCTAAACAAGAAAATCACTCCTGACCCTTTCCAAAGGGTCCAGAGCGAAATTCTTAAAAACATCTAATTTGCTCATATTTGAGATCTAGATTTGGTTTCCTAAGGCATTGGTGGAGAGAAGATTAATATATACTTGCCTTGAGAAGCAATTTGGAGCAAGGAAGTGATGGAATTGAGTCTTAATCATGAATTTCACTCCTGACCCTTCAAAAGGGTCCACAGTGATATTCTTTGAACTCCCTATTTTCACCTTGTTTTGAGCTAAGCAAGAGGCTAGTTGTGAGATCATGATGGCAAGAGGTTTGGAAGGTTAAGTTCAAGGTTGTGAAATGATGAAAATATGAGGTAAATTGAGCAAAATAGCAAAAATTGCTCCTGACCCTTCCAAAGGGTCCAGAGTGAATTTTCATAAGATCCTCCTCCTTGCTTCAAATTTGGACCAATTTTGTGCCTTGGAGCCTTAGTTAGAACGTTATCATGCCTTGGAAGCAACTGAAGATTGAAAGAGTGGAAGATTTGAATCTAAAAGCAAAAAATCGCTCCTAACCCTTGCAAAGGGTCCAAAGCGAAATCCTAAGATGGCCTAATTTCTTGCCAAAACACTTTGAAATGGACATCACTTTGAGGGTGGATGAACAAGACTGAGATGGGGGAGAGAACCTAAAAGCCAAGCTAGAAGTAAAGTTGAAGGAAATGGTCAAGATTTGTGCAAATAACAATTTCGCTCCTGACCCTTCCAAAGGGTCCAGAGCGAAATTCCCAATAGGGCATGTCCTTCAAAGGGTTCACAAGCGAATTTCTTCAAGACACATTACTCCTCTCCTAAATCGCTCATCAAACCTCATTTTGAATAACTAAGCAAAATTCGCCTTGATTAAACGCTTATCAAATTTAAAATTCAAAATTTCACCCTTTGGCGCCAAAGTTTTTTGTATAATTTTAACAAAGTCGGCCAGCCCAAGAGGGTGAGTAAATGATTTTTTTTAGTTATTATAACAAAGTCGGCCTCTTGAAGGAGAAGGTGAAAGCGCCTATAAAGGGAGATGGATTTTGAAAACATTAATCATTCATTCACACATTCTTTTCTAAGAGCAAATTCAAGGGGCAGACCTAGGAGGCGAATTTTATCAGCAGATTTCATCAAGTGTCAAAGAAGTCTATTTCAGACCTGAAGATGGAAGATTAGTAATCTTCATGAGCTGGATTAGACAAAGAACAAGCTAGAAAGAAAGCGAGTTCCAGCAGATGGTGGGCGAATTTCAAGTTTGAGAAGGCGAAAGACATATCCTATAAAGGCAGGTCAAGGCAGATTTAACCTTTCAAATCTCAGACCTGATCCTCTCAAGGACAATTCAGAAGATCAGCAAAGGCGAACTTGAGGTGCAGACCTGAAGCTTTTAGCAGAATAAACTTCTTTGAACATCACTTGGAAAGAAGGCGAATCCAAAAGCAATTTCCCCTTTTATCCATCTTTTTTAGGTTGATAGCTAAAGATCAAGATTAAGGTATGTGCAATCTGATTTATTTGAAGAAGTCTTAATGAAGATCTGATTCAGTTACTTTATAGGTCTTCGTGATTTGGCTTGATTCATAGGTGATATCAATTTGAAAATTCCTAATTTTAAAGGTTTATCATTTTATTTTCGAATTAAAGTTCAATTATTCCTTTTAAAATCTCGAATCACCTATCTAGGTTACTATACCTAAACCTAACTTAAGCCTTTTTGTAGGTAACAAATGGCCGCCCCCAAGGCAAGTGGATCCTCTACCCGGCAAGCTCTCATTAAAGAGGATCAAAAGAATGACGATTTGGAGACAAGGATAGTATCCAAATGGAGCAATATTGGAGACACCAACTTAGGAAACTTCAATATGAAGAAGTTTCGAGAAGCACCCTACATCGGCAAACCATCACCCATAGCCAAGAAGATAATTGAGAGTGGGATCATCAAGGCCGCAGGCTTCCCTCCCGCAGTCAGATGTCATGAGCTAATGATCGAATGTGCCAGGCACTATGATTCACATTCAAGGACAATTGTAGCCAAAGATGGAACTATCCTCGCCTATCTCTCAGAAGGAGCTATAAGTGAAGCTTTTCATCTTCCGGAACAGAGGGATATGATCTACAAGAGCCTAGAAGGAGCAAAGTCTATCTATGAAGATGACCCTGATACCTGTCTGAACTTCATCAATAAGAATTGGTTACTCAAGAGTAGGCCTCGCCTAAATAAGATACCCAATACGACTCACAGAATTGACTTCCAAGAGGAATTCGGGGACTTGATAACCATGCTCAATCGAATTGTAAGTGCCTCTCAAGCCTTCTTTTTCGACAAGTGGATGTTCTTCTTTATATAGGTGATCATTCAAGGAAAATGAATGTTTAATTGGGCCAGGATTATTAGCAACAACCTAGATGTGCAGTTGAGGAGGCTAGTCCCTACTAAGTCATTCCACATGAGTTCATATGATATATATTCTTTAGCCAAATGTTTCGAGTATGTAGGGCTACCACATAGAGGAGTTGTTGGGAGAGGGTTTGGAGAGATAAGAATATGTGATTCTTATGCTCAATTGCATCATCCGCCTAAGAATTACTACAAGCTAGTCAATGACACCTTCACAATGCATATCACCAGGACATTACAAGGAGGGATTCACCATCGACTGTGTCCGGAAGCACAAGAGCTCGTGAAGAAACATGGTGCATGGTTCATTCAATTTCCCAAATTCACCTACATCAAGATCCATGGATGTCCTTCACCTCCTTATATGTTGCCAAGGTATCCTACGGATAGAATAGTACTACTCTAAGTCACCAAGTTCGGCCGAATTTCATCCTTGAAGTTCGAAATTCGTCGAACTTCAAAAAAAAAAAAAAAAAAAAAAATTTCTTTATAAATTTTTGGCCTTCTTTTGTTAATATTTTTTAAACACATCTTTAGTCTGTCGTGAGTCGCGGCTTGCAGGAGAAGTAGTCGCGGACCCGTGATAGTCGCAGCCTGCAAGAGAAGTTCGCCTGCAATTTTTGCCTGTCGTTCGTGCCCTAGAATATGTTTCCTATGGTTTATATTTTATAAATATGTCATCTTTTTGTAACGATTTCAAATCTATTTATCAATGTTAAACTATTTAGGCAGTTTTATAGATATATTACATATATTTATTAAAACAACTTAAAAATTACATATGGTGAATTTAATTCGAATTTTATACATTTTGAATTTTTCCCTCATCGAACTTCATTCGAATTTCAAAGTTGTCAAACTTCGAATTCGAATTCAAACCTGGTGACTTAGGTACTACTTGAAGTGACTAGACAGTTGGCAGCTTGTGCTAAGGCATCGAGACATAAGCATGGGAATGGTATCCCCATACCTATTTCATTGAGAAATTCAACTGAGGTATGTCCTAATTCTCAAGCAACCGAAGATGCAGAAAAGGAACCATCTCTATACTCATTCACATCTTTTGCCTCGAGAGAAAATTTTGATCCTAATGGTCATATGGAAGAAACAATTGGGAAGAAGTACAGGCACGTGTTTCAAGTAGAGGACTTCTAGATGAATGTTCAGGATGATGTAGAGGTAAAAAGAAAGATGCACTCTAGATTACCTTTGGATCTTATCAGGAAATGTAAAGTTTATAGAGTAGCAGATCAAGCACAGGACAGTGGTAGATATCTTCAATCCTCCTATGAGAAGGAAGACAAGGAAGTGAAGATAGATTGGTATGAGCAAGAAGTCACAAACTTAAGAGCATTGATGGACCCAGTCTTGAGTTGTACTCGCAGATGGGTGGATGTCCAACATCAAAAGTTGAAGGAACAAAATATAGCCATGACATTCAGCCTAGAAGCAAGAACAGAAGGAGGAGAAGCGAGTGCAAGTGAGAACACTTCTCATTCTAAGGGGTCAAAGAGAAAGGAGGGACCTGAAAAGAGAGAATCGTCCAAGAAGAGACAAAAGGTGAATCCTGATCATCCATCGAGTACTTCTTCTAGACATGAAAATGAGATAAGTCAAGGAGAGGATCAAAGAGAGAAGGTGTATGAGATAGATGAGTCTATGGAATCCACAATACAGAATGATAAACAATACAAAGGACGGACACCTCAACACTCATCAAGTCAGTCTCTTCCTCTCCAAGTTGGTGCTAAAGAGCAACAAGAAGAAAGAAATGATCATGAAGCAACATCTCCTTCTAGAGCCGAGAGGCCTTTGCCTGAGGAAGTACAGGTAAGGGAAGGAAAGTCTTCCATTCCAGATTGGCTTAGAGAAAGACTTACAAAGGTAGTTGTGGTTGAAGATGAAGAGCAAGTATTTGATTTGGAAAGTCTTCTAGGAAACTCTCAGGAGGAGATTGAAAGGAAGAAAGCTACAAAGATGTCTAAGGTAATCAAAGATGATACATGATCCAGAAGGATACAAATAGCTACATCAGCAGTGGACAAGTACGATGATGAGATTATGGCAGAAGAATATGATTTAGAGACATTTGACCTTGGTCCACTTACCTCTGAGCAAGCCATGTAAGATGCGACTGATTTAGTAAGGGCAGTTAATGATAAACTAAAGGAAGAAATGGAAAAGAATAAAAGGTTGGAAAAGGAGATTAACGCTTGGAGGAATTATTTTAGCCACCTTAACCAATCGTTATGGCGACGGGATCCAGTAGTCTCACCCTTGCAGGAACTCCCTCTTGAGTCAATAAATCAGGCAGAAAAGATGAAGAACTTAGCCCAACTCATGGATTCATGGATTGATAGATCCTACGAGGTAGCCAAGGAATTTGTAGCAAGAATGATGAAAACAGTCCACAGAGCTATCCAACTCCTTGAGATCATTCATAATCTAGTGGTAACTGTTGATGCATTCACTCACACTAGAGACATTGTCATCCCAGTATTGCAAGTGGTAAGAAGGACATCAAGACAAGTTTTAGCACAAGAGAGGATAATTGATGGAGGAACCCATAATCTTCTACAATGGTCAACTTTGCTCCAAATGAAGGAAGTTCTATTCAAGGACATAAATAGTAGATGCAGCCGAGTTGAGGACACTATCCATCCTATTCAGGATAAGGTGTTTGATGTATTATGTACAATCCTTGACAGAAGGATAGAGATCAAAACAAATGTGGATGTCCAAGAATTGGAAGATAGGATCAAGGTCATTTTTTGTAGAGAGGAAGACATGATCATAGAAGAGCAGCGAGATCAGATGTATGCTACCATGTTCCTGATCGAGAAAGAAAAAGAGCTAGAGCATGGGTGGGAGATGACTCTTCTTGCGGCCTTTGATGAGGTCCTTCATTTAGAAGAGCGAATGAAGAACCTCCCTGAGATTCCCATTGCAGAGATCGAAGGGATTACGTCCAGATTCATTGAATATGCCAGAAAGAAACATGGAAAAGGGAACAAAATTCTAGATGAGAAGTTGTTATGAAATGATGTGGCAATTCAATTCCTATTGGACGATGTTTCCTCGTTATTTGTGCCAATTTCTATTGGCTATGGTGTAATAATACTTATCTAAATAGGTTCATTTTTGTAACAAACCCAAATTAGGGTTTAGGTGTCAAAATCTCAGCCTTTGATCGGCTTTAAATCCAGGCCATTCATTGTATTTGAGAGTGCTATATAAGCCCTCACTCAATTCATTTTAGAAGTTACGAGAAGAAGAATAAGATTATTAGCAGCAGAGATAAAAGTAGTGAAGAGAGAAAGTTGAACAATTGTTGTTATATTTTGCTATGAGATCAATGAAATATTGAAGTTATGGTGTTTTATTGCAATCTCTGTGGCTTCTTACATGGTTGTTTATCTTCTTGAATCACTCTTAGTGAAGTTAGTACTTAGATTTTGGAATTAGATTGAGTGATAAATGTTGTGTTTGGTCTTTTGGTAAAGCTCATAGTCCAAACCACTAGCCCCTTACTGATTGTAAGCGTGCCTTGTGTGGTCAACTAGAGATATTGAAATTGTTTAGAGTTCAATCATTATTTGAAATATTGATATGTATCTCATTGATAGTATCTATTTTCATTAATGATTCAAAAATCATTGAATTCCCTTAGAAGATCGCACCAATTCCAGTAGAGTTGTTGTTCTTTGGCAATACTGAGATTGGTAGAGTTTCACCAAGATCGCTCTCCATTTAGTCATTCTTAGGCCTAGTTTAGCAAAGCCCTCTAGAATCTCCTATCTTTTGGCCTTTTTTTTGAAACATCGGTTAGTATTAGGAAAATCCAGTCCCTCATTGGTAAAGTAGTTGCAAGAACCAGCTTTCATAGAAAGTACGTAAGGCCCCTTGATGAAACAACAAACACAACGAACACTGGTGCTTATCCACAAGTAGAGAACCTACATATTAGAACCTTGGAGTTGCTCCAATTGATCCTTAGGCAAAATCTTCGGCATTCAGGGAAGCTTTATTCAAGAGAGGATAAGGTACCTTTGGATATTTTATTCTGCGTTTGATTGTGTATAAAAGACACATCAACAGGCACCCACTGGCAATGCTAGGATAGGCAAGTCGGAAAGGGCAAAGTGTTGTGCTCGGCTTCATCCTAAAGAGAGAGAACCTTAACTTGATCAACTCCTAGCCACCTGAGATACTACACTTCTTCCAAATGAAAGGCAAATAGCCAAAGACAAAACTAACCTAGAAAGCAGGAAAAAGTGGGGGTCCCCATTTGCAATGGGGTGAAGTGTGAAAACGTCACAACAAGACCCACGCATGGTTTCACTGCATTACTTGAGATCTGTGATATTGTTCTTGGTAAGCCATATTTGTATGACCAAGACGCTACCTATCGAATTGAAAAATTACAAATCGGTCCACCAAGCTGCACAATAGTTTCTCATATTTTGAAGTCTCTTTCAAAGACCAACATCAATTGTATTGGTAAAACAATGCAAAAAGCTTGATTCTCATGCCAATTTTATTTTGCCATTCATTGGTCCAACCATTGCACAAAGCGCTACAAAGAAGCATTTTCTTGCAACTCAGCCAGTCACATTTGCCTACTTGACAAACTGCTCTAACAATATGAAGATGTCTTTGAAGGACACCCAAATAAATCTTGTCATATTGCTCCGTTAAGCATCAAATAAATGTCATTCCAAACTGACTATTTTCAACCAGTCCTCACCATTGCAGATTAGTATGGGTGCATTACCAAATGTAGACAGTAATTGAAGACTCGTTGACCAAGGAAAAATGCAGCAAAACTTTTCATCTTGTCATAGTCCAGTCATCCTCACACCAAAGAAGGATGCTTCATGGTATCTATGACATCAACTCACATGACCTCTACAAAATCACAAGGTAAAACATGTATCCTCTACCTTGCATAGGTCATCTTTTGAACCAGCTCTAATGTTCACAATAATTCACAAAAATAGACTTGTAGTCAAGCTATCAAATCAAAGTCAAACTAGAAGATGTGTAGAAGACTACATTCAAGACAAAGCAAGGCTTGTGTGAGTAACCCATAATGCATTTTGGCTTAACCAGTGCGCCATCAACATATTGCGAGCCTTTGCTGACAGCTTCAACATTGTCTACTTAAATGGCATCTTCATTTACAATAGGACTTGGAAAAAAAATTACAACTGTTTAGAAGGTTATACACACACTAGCAATCATAAGTTGCAAGCCAATATAGGCTTGTTATTACTCAAGGCTAGCATTTGGGTTACATCATTAACCAAGAAAGTATCCATGTAAATCTGGAGAGGTTGAGATCCTCATAAATTGCAGTGCTCCTCCCAATCTCACATAATTATTGAATTTCCTCTCACAAATCTCAATCATTAGTTTATATTGGGATTCTATCACATCTCTAGGCCAATGAACCAAAAAAGCAAGCAAAAAAAATAATGGACAGCAATACAACAATGCACATTCAAAGAAATCAAGACAAGACTTTGTTTTGCACCTCTCCTCATAATGCTTGACATCAAACAGCCTTGATCCTTGCAAATGTGGTAGCAAGCCAAGTGATCTTGGTCTTGGGGAGACTCTATGGTTAAGTGTGCTTGAGTTGGAATAGTATTGGGGTGGGTGACCTCCTAGGATGTCCTGATGCTTCCCTGCAAGCATAACCTAGATGCAATGACTGCAAAGCAGACCATTTGCTCATGAGAGATGGGTTCTTGTAAACCACTACAAATGACTTTGACTAAAAATGTACACAGTTTAATCCTGATAAAACATCACATAATCAAACAGCCCTTCAAAATTGATACCAATTCATCTGACTCTTCAGTCAAGAGTCCACATAGACTTCAGCTAACATCGACACCGTGTTACATTACACTCTACAACATTCAATGATGATGTACATAGTTATTCTACCTATAAAAAAGAATTGCATGTCATCATTCAAGCTATGAAGCAATGGTGAGATTATATCTTAGGTAAGGAGATCATCATCCAGTCTAATCATAAGCCTCTTCAATGCTAGAACAATGAAAAATGGGATACATATGAAATGGATGATGTGTTTTCCATCTCATTATCAAACACAATGAGAGAGAAAGACAACAGAACATCTAATGGGTTGATAACACTCTAGTCACAACCATTTTTACAATGATCCATACTCAAGGTCCCAATATTGTGGAATCATCTATAATGTCATTCTTCAAGGTAAACAAGTTAAATAATTCTATCTTGCTAGCAATTCTTATCTAGAAGCTTGGAGATCTATGTGTTCCCTAGATACATAGCTTGTAAAAATCTTATCTAGAAAGGTATGCTACTTCAAATCAGCAAGGCACTTGGAGATCTGTGTTCCCTAGATACATAGCTTGTAAAAATCTTATCTAGAAAGGTATGCTACTTCAAATAAGCAAAGCATTGAGGTTCACCTCAAGGCTGTGTCCCTTCCAGCATTTTGAAACCAACTAATCACAAACTAAGGATTTGTATACCACTTCTATTTCTATCCCAGCCATGGGAATCTATTAGCATGAATATCCTAGCAAGTCCATGTGTGACCATGCATCAACACAATTTTGTGTTTGTAATTTCACTAGATTCTAGCTTGTTGATGTGGTAATTGAAAAAAAAAATCTCTAGAAAGCAATTGGCTGCCTCCTCAAGAAGGGGTTTTAAAGCTCAATTTTGATGTAAATATGAAAGCAACCTCAGTCCAGCTGAGGCAGGAGTGGTGTTACATTGTCATTCAAGTTCTTTTGTTAAGGGAAGCTTTTTCTTTTTTGGTTCTAAATCAAACAATGAAGCAGCAGAGTTACCGCTTCTTGAAAATTTGAAATCAGACAAATCTTTAAATTGACAGCTTTTGGATGTAGGAGTTGATTCTTGAGTCATAATTAATGATTGTGTCAAAGACTGCTTGAAAGATTGAAAATTAAACAGCATTATTGACAAAGTAAAGTTGATTAACAGGAGCTTTCAAGTCATGAAGTTCAGCCATTGTTTCAGAGAGAACAATTGGATACCAATAGCAGACTGTTTTGTAAATGCCGGCGTCTCCCAACATCCATTTTTGGCAAAGGATAGTGTAGATCCAAGAGAATAACAAAATTGGTATCATTCTTGAGATAGAAAAGCAACATATTTTTCTGTCACCACCTCCTGATTTTTGCTCTCCTTCACAATAATGTTCTTGTTTTAACATAGCCAGAGTTATTAATGTGTGGCCACCAGTTTGTACTTCCCATTTGGCTTTGTGTGGTATTCCATTGTTTACACAGAAAGCATTAATTGCTCTTCTGCATGAGATGCATGAACAAGTCTTTTTATAGGGTGAGAATTGTTAACTTCTATCATAACATTGTGGGTACTTTGCAGGTATGTCCTAAGGAGAGTTTGTTAAGCTTGGCTTTGTGTTGGAAGGAAAAATGCCAAGGAGTAAGCAATGGCACGATGTTGCATGCAATGGTGTTGTTTCCTGCTTCCATTTGAAACACACCCTCCAACTCAAAGATTATGCATTGCTGACTTTTGCGACTTTGTCAAGGATGTGCTAGGTGCGGACAATTTGGGAAGGACTTGTATCATGCACACCAGGGCATCTATAGCTGACAATTTTGTTACCAAATTGAAGGCTCGAGATGCTGATCAAGTGGTTAGGGAGTGAATTCTTCATTCCTCACTCCTTTCTTGGAGATTTTGAGTGTGGAAGACTCAGGAGAGTTTGGAGGGGTAAATGCCACAACTTGGCCTTTTGGTTCTCTTGGTTGTCTTTCTAATACCTGTAGGCTGTATCTATGTCTAGGCAATTGCTGGTCTTATATCAGGTTTTCTTTCGCTTAAATTGACTTATAGCCTTATTGTAATCGTTTATCTTCCACAGGTGTGCGCCCCTATAGAACCCACAACTAAATTATCAAAAAAAAATGTTCAATAGATTCTAAAAGATAACAAATGGCAGCATTCAAGGAGTCCATCAGTATTCCTAAAACAACCAAACTCTTCTTCCACAATGTTTGGCTACACATTAAGTTTGGAATCCATCCATTATTAATGATCATGACCTCAAGTTTGTTAGTCAATTTTAGCTTCCCTTGTGGAAGATGTTAGTCGCTCAAACCAACAGGTAAACTACATTCCATCTTCAAACCAATTGGCGGACTAAAATTATCAACAGAACACTCATTCAGGTTGCAAATGTAAAACAATGGCCATCCTCACCCAGAGTATAAGAACATAACATATATCTATCATGCCTACAGAAAATATCTTAGCAACTCTTGACATATATTTCCATGCACCCATGATCTCTAAATCAACTGCACAAGCCGAGGAACTAGACAACTCTTTGGGGAAGCTAGGGCTGTTATTACATTATTATTTGATAAACAGAATGTAGATTTAATGAAGATTTCTGGCGCTTGGCAGAATTTCATGAACTAAGGTAGGATGCAATTTGGGTTGGGAGATATTTTGCTGCAAGCGGAGGGTTTCAATAATATGGACCACACTATTTTCATTATTTCCACGCTACGTTACCCCAAGTTTCCGGGACGGGGGGACGGGGGGACAGGGGGACGAGTTTCCGGGACGGCAAAGGGGACGGCTATATAAAATATAGGGAAAATTTAAAATATATAGGAAAATTCTAAATGTTCATATGAAAACATGGATAAAGCATGAATCTATACATTATATTCATATGAAAACATGGATATAGCATGTGTATGATACTATGAAAACATTTTAGAATGCAAACATCGAAGATGCAACATTATCAATAGACTCAATACTCAATATGCACTCATAATTCAGAATTTCAATTCATTCACATTGTCAATATGCATATCATAATAGATATTAAAGAAATAACATACAAAATGCCCAAAGGCCACACTGCTGCCATATTGTTTCATTGTCAATTGCGATATGGAAATCAAAATAGTACTAAGTAAATACTAAAAAGCAAAGTATAATATTTATTATTTAATATTTTATTATTTAATTTATTTTCTATTTATAAATTTTAAAATTTATAATATGAATTAATTTAAAATTATAAATATTTGATATGAATTAATAAATTTAACGTTGCCTTTTAATGATAGAGGGCCCATGTTAGAAAAATAATAAAATATAGATAGTCGTAATTTGATTTCATAACTATTCAAATTCAATAATAAAAAAAATGATAGTCGTTTTTTAAATTTTTTCAATATAGAGGGCCCATGTTAGAAAAATGAAAAAAGAATTGAAAATACTTTTTTTTTTTTTTTTTCCCTAGCTCTAGATGTGGGGGACGTCTAGCTGTCCCCAATCCGTCCCCAGCCGTCCCCGGGACGTACGGACATCCCCCACAGCTAGGGAAGTCGTCCCCCCCGTTTCGAGGACATCCCCTCAAAATTCTGACAATTTGGGGATTGGGGGGGGACGTCCCCTGGCCGTCCCCAAGTCCCCGAAACGTCCCCGGGACTGGGACAGGGGTTTTCAGGTAGGGGACGCATCCCCGGGTTTCATAGTTTCCACAGCCTACAATCAGAGGAATAGAGTTGAAGATAACCACGATATGCTACAAGTACAAATGGCTCCTAAGGAGATCCACAACATAATTGGAAATCTCAGACTCTGCACAGACTTGGCATCCCAAAATTTTGAATTGGACTCGGGGTTCAGCAAAAATCACAACAAGACTAGGACAAAAAAAAAAGTGAAAACAAATGTCTGAAAACTCAAAATGGGCACAAGTGTTATTTTATGGCTGCAGCAAAGTCCAACGCGGGAACTTGGGACGACAGCTAATTCTGTGCAAAACTCAGATTAGATGTAGAGAGAACTCGGACTTGAGTTGGCACGCAAAACTTGCAATGAGTTGGCACGCAAAACTTGCAATACTCAGCAAAGAGTGGCTGTGTTGATCAGTTTTTATATTCTAGAGCTTTGGAAGCCAAATTGCTCAATTATCCCAAGGTATGACATGATAAGCATCATTGACAAGCTTCTCATGACTCTTGATTGAAGAAATCCTGTCCGTAGAAACCACACGAAAATCGCAATTAAACGTGACCCTAAAAATCATGAATCTCAGAAAAATGCCCATTCCAATTTTTTGCCAATTTATTCCTGATTTATCACAAGTTAATTAATTGAGAATTGCATATACCAATTAAATGTTGATTTTATCTGATTTTGTGACTAGTGATTTTTTCTTTTTTTGAAAACCTTAACCCTGAGCCTAGTTTTTCATTTTCTATAAACCCTAACACAATTTTTTCCCAACCAAATCACAATTTCTCAAAAATATTCATCTTTTGGTTTGCCAATTTACTCCCACAAACATATATTGCTGCTATGATCTCAACCATGATAATGATTTGGAGCTAAATGCTTCATGGAGACCCATTTTCCATTTTCTAAAAGCACATAACTGTTGAAATCATTTAATTTTGGGTCTATTCAATACTTTTGTATTCATTAAATATTTTTCAAAGTCATTCATTATTAAATGATGTATGTTATTGAATTCATGAAGCTTCCACAGTCCATAATGATTTGAATGTTAATCTTTTGGATTTGACCGTGTAGATTTTTGCATTGCCAACATTTTGGATCAAACATCATGATCCATCATAAGGGCAAAAAAGAAAGAGAGAGAGCAAGAGAGCAGAATATGAGGATGTTAGCAGACCTAGAAGATTAAAAAAGATGGAAGGTCAAATACAAGAGGCACAAAAATCAAGAGGAGCCAATATAAATAAAAATGACACCCAAAAAAGAGACAAACCAAACAAATGAAACACAAGAAAAAAGAAAAAGAACAGGAAGAAAGAAGCATAAGAACCAACAAGAGCAGAATGACATCAGTGTATTGTTATCGTGGTGAAATCAGAATGTATTGTTATGTTGAAATCAGTGTTCGCTTATCTTCATTGTAATTTGGATTATCTATAACGAGCCCAATATGGTTTTGCAATCAATCATCCTAATGATGAACCACTATGCAATGCCAACTTTTCCAATTTTGGTGCATGCAATTATTATAGAAGCTGTTCTCTATAATGTCCCCTATTTATTGGCTGTCGATTCCCAAAGGGAAACATACATTACTTATAATGCTACATTAATTACATATTAAATAATAAGGTTTCTCATAGTACAATAGGTATTGTCCCTATTCAGGCCTAATCTTAATCCCCTCCCAATTTCTAGTCTTGGATGGGAGACTTGCTTGTCTAGGGTGCAATGATACCATCTCCCTAATGCAGCTTAGATTACCGAAACCTCAGTCCATTCACCCTTGGGGCTCATCTATCATGAGATAGTTTTACTCCACCTCTCCCTAACAGCATCACACCACTCTTCAGGAAAAAGGAATTAGAACTGGTTAAGAGCTTGGGACTGTAAAAATGTCAATATCTTGTTGTACTATGAATGTATATAAAATTAAGTATGACTGTCATACATATTACAGTCCATATTAATATTACTATTAAATTCTGCATAAGAGCATTATCAGGCTTTATATATTAAGCATACATATTAAGCACATCCCCATGCATACCACCAAGAACAAGGATGTTACTGCCTGTAACTTAATAACAGTTCTGGTCTGATCTGATCCATGGTGACATCACTGGATGGTTTTGATTCCTTTCCTTTATATCTCTCAATGTGAGGGAGAGGTCGCACCTCTTCATAATGTATGCCCTTTGGCAAGAGACACAACCTTTCAGCATTAGCACCCTTTGAAAGAATGCAACTCTTCATTATTTCTGCCCTTTGAAAGGGACACAACCTTTCACAATCAGATCTGCACTTCTTATTTAAATCAGATCTGCACTTCTGGTTCCCAAATTATTCCCCCTTCAAATGAGTTCTCCTCTCCCTTTTATACCTCATATTTGGGGGAGTCACAATTTATCATTTCATGCCTTTTGACCATTCATTAACTTTAATCAAATTTTAATTATATTTAATTATATTCTTCTATATTTTAATTTAATTTTTATATTTATTCTTTTGTATTTTAATTTTATTATTATTATTCATTATTAAATTAAATTTTAAAGTGGGGACAATACATTCTCTTAGCATTAACCATGTTTGTGTATCTTAAAAACATAGTCTATGCATATCCCAGTGCATATAAAAGGTGGCCCATAACCTTACCCACAATTTTACCAAGTGAAAAAAAAATATAGCTTATCTAAAACTAGCTTTAACCAAACTCAAGCAATTAAAAGAATATAAAAAATGTTAAAACAAGAACTTGAGAAGCAGGTTCAAAGAGGCAATTTTCCCTATTTCTATCCTTTTTCTAAATCACAAAAAGAAATGATGTCATCAACATCTGTACTTCCTAATCTAGATACCTTCCAAAATTTTAAGTGGACATCCAAGTAACCAAACTAGCCAGCAAACCTGTAACCTGATTCTGAAAAATCTGTAAGCATAGTTCCTATCCATCATAAAAATATTATCCCAGTGGTTATCTTGCTGCCAGCTGGCAGAAAGTGGCTAAGCCATTTTAATAATAGCTATATACCTTATTTGATAATAGCAAAATACCATGAGTCTAAATAAGTCAATAACAGGAGCATTAACTTGAGGATTCAATCACTGAGTAACAATTTAACTTGAAATAAGAAAATAACCTGCATTGGACTACCTCCATCATCATCAGCATCAGATTTACAGGTAACAAAATTGGGAATAGGGGTTGCAGCTTTGGAGTTTCACCCCCCCTTTCTCACCCTTACTCCCATGTGCACATAGTTCAATGGCACAGGCTGATGGCAGCATTTGGTTACCAACCCCATTAAGCCAGGGATTCACATAAGTCAACTACCATCATTATCTGGTTCTCATGCAAGCTCTATAATCCCAGCTCTCCTCACATATTTCAGAAAAAAAAAAAATCTTATTTTCTTTACCAGGCACCCATCATTTCTAATGGTAAGAGATTTAAGAAACAAAACACAAAGGGCATAATGATAGATGAAAGCAAACCTTGAAGGAGGCAGCCACATATCACTAAAGCTCTCTCTCAGTATTGAAGTAAACTTGGCATTGATGCATAAATATTAAATTGTAAGTCATAAACTGGAGTATCATTTGTACTTTTTTTGGCATTTTCAATACTAACACAACATTGACAATTGAGTCAGCATAATTTGATGCATGCATGTTTTGGTTGGCTGACCTCCTACATGTGTGTGTCCATATATGTCTGCTTACCCGCCCATATAATCTTCAAATTTTTCACATTCCACAATTTACTGTATTTTTATAAAGCCATTTATTTCCAAACAAAAGAGAATCCAATTTAACATACTCAGAAAGTGAAACCAAGTAAGTTTATTATCAACCCTATCTCTTGCCAATGCAGTAACCAGTCTAAATATAATTACAGTATAATATTTGTTTAAGTTGAATCCAGACAAAAAAATTAAAACTGAGCAATAGTAAGGCAACCACAACAATACAATTCCTTCATATATATTTCTTTTTAAATGTGACTCAAACAGAAAGCTCAAAGGAAAACCTTTGATTAATCAGTGTCCGCAAACGAGAAGCCTTCAATGAGGGAAATTGCAACTTGTCTCGAAAAAGAGGATTTGCTTCTATAAGTTTCTTGAGCTCCAGTAACATTATATTCCTAGCTGCCTTGGTATCTGCATACTTGGAAAGCTGTTCATTTTCTCTGTTGTTTATGGCAACAAAATTTTAGCATACAATAACACAGTACAAAACATAAAATTAACCATGAAAATTTATTTTGATAGAGAAAGTGGTTCATTGCTGCAAACCTGAAATTATCTAGAGTGAGAAGTTGCGTAATCTCCTTGAAGAGCTCCTCATTGAAGGAAGAAAAAACTCTCAAATCTTTCACTAGTATTTCTACTGCTTTAGCTCGGTCTTGTCTGAAGGAAAGGCATGAAAGTAAGGGTACCCATTAACAGATTGGCCTTAAAGTCTTCAGTAAAGACATTTATTTATATAGTAATTTTTACAATTCTATCATAGGACATTAGGAGTAGCAAAAAGTGATCCCACTGACAATAAGAAGGCTGAGAACATAATTTCCCTTTATATTTTTCTGAAACTAAATTCATAATGCTTCTCCAAGAAAATAAAGTTCAAAAATACAATTGGATCATATCTAACTATAGACTCGTCAAATCTGCTGACACAAATTATATTTCCAATGATAGGGCTGCCAAGGCCTAGTATTTGTGACTAAGTCACTAAAATGTGGAGTATGCACCTAATGCAATTTGCAATGTCAAGTAGGGTGCAAATAACCAAAAGCAAAAGAAAACAGCGGTTATTACAAAACATTTGAGTAAATGATAAAATTGCATTCCACAGTTTCACCCATTTAGTAGTAAAACCATACCTAGAGCATACAGAAATTAATAGTAAGAAGAAAAATATGAAATCAAAGTGAACATATATTTAGTATAAATCCATGTCACAGCATGATTTTTTGCCAAAGCAAATCTGATCAAAAACTCCAAATTTTTGTGGCTTAAATTGTAAGACACCTCTCACATTTCAAATACCTCTAATGAGAAACAAAGAACCTTATCTCTCTTGTGCTATTACCAAAAAATTGGCTCCCCATACTGTCTCATTTTGCATTTCAAACGAATTACTAAAACTTGATCCAATTCTTGGGCTCTGCACCCCAAGAGTGCAAGCAATATGCACTGACATACAGGAATTGAATGCATCTAAAGTGCATGCTCACAGGGCATAGACCATATGCTTAAGCTGTTGAAAGACACCGATAATGGTCACAGGTTTGAATCCCTGGCTTTAGCCAGCGCATGAGTAAGGACAGCTCATGTGACCAGAGCTTATAAAGGCCACGTTATTAAAACCCCACAAATGAGTAGTTGGCTAGTGCCAATTCCTCCATATCAAAAAACAAAATACATCTAATGTGCACCAGATCAATACCTGGAAATTGTAACTGAATGAAAGAAAACAATGACAATTTTTCAAACATTGATATGATAAACATAGGGTGGAGTAATGTCCTATTTGCCCCTGCATGGGGATCCCAAGAATTAGAAAACCTATTACAGAGTATTCCTTATGTATAATTGATATATTGTTGAGAGTAGCTGTCATCAATTCTTTAAAATTAAGGATTTAAATTTTTGGTATCATACTTACCATATAATTCTAAGCATCAATCTCTTTGGAATTAGGTTATTAACTTTGGTATTATGTTATTAATAAGTTTGGTAAACGTTGAAAACGGACCCACGTGCCATTTAATTGGTTTTTTTCTTCTTTGAAATTACTACTATTGTATTCTGACAATGCCAAGTTCATTAATAATTAGTGACATCTTTAAAGTATCAAAATCTTGATGATACTAAATTAACTAATAGTTATTGGCACCTCTAAAAAATCATAAAAAACTATGTAAATGTCTCAGGCTAGAGGAATTATGATGTATGTATGTTTGCACAATGGCATTTGTATGTCAGAACATATTAACATAGCCCATGTGTTCTTTAACACAAGAAATGCTAGTAAATTGGAAAGATTTGGCTTTGCAACCAAGCTTGGCAATGAGGTTGAAACCTTAGGGTTAAGCACTTATGCCCATTTACACAACAAATGCAGAGGCACTGGCAAAAATTTGACATTGCGCCCATGAATGATGACAATGTCAAAACCTAAAAGTATGGCGCTAACAATCACTTACAGAACAAATGCAAGTGGATTGCCCTGGTTTGACTTGCTGCTCAAACTTGATGACAGGATCGCAACCAAAGGTTATAGTGTTTGTGTTCTTTTACACAACAATGGAAGCAGATTGGCAAGGTTTGACTTTAAGCTCAACCTTGGCAATGCAGTCAAAACCTAAGGATATCAAGTTTGAATAATATATTAAGAAAGAAATCTCATTTTGGGCCTCCCTCTACCTGTTACCACTTTGTCGATGCAATATGATTTAAAGGTAACAAGAGAGGATAAAGAAAAGAAAAGAAAATAAAGGGTAAGAGGATTCACTCTGTTATAGAGACCCGCGCTCAATTCTCATTGTGTACATGTAAAACCGAGTTCCATCCCTCGAAGGTGCTTTATAGGGAAAATTATAACCATCCTTTTGGTTTCTATCTTCCTCAAGTAGAAACATTTTTTGTTTTAATCTCATTTCACTAGGAATATCAGGCAAAAACAAAATTATACGGTATATAAAAAATTCTCGAAAATTTTTCCAATTTCCACCAATTTTCCCTACAACAAACTTAATTCACGGAAAAAATAGCAGTCAATGCAACCCCTATAAATCGGAATGTGGTGTTTGTCAAAATAGTTCTAGGCATGCATGCTTAAGTCAAGAGCGCCCATACAAAGACCTTAAAGAAGCAGCCAAACAAAAAATTAAGCAAGAGGATTTACTTACTTATCGAGAGCCTCTAAATATTTCTGCTTCCGAATTTCAAAATAGATCTTCATGGAGTAACGATTGTCCTCCACCTTGGTAAACCCCGAAAGATATCTCTCCACCTCCTCCCACTGTCCATTCTGCACTTGGTCCTCAAAGTGCTTCATGTTGAAATAAAACCCTGATTCCTGCTCCAGTCTGACAGAACCCCCAACCAGAAATAATAATAATTCAAAACCTTTAAAAAAACGCCTTAAGGTTACATTAAAAAGCATAAACTCCTTCCCCTTATTCCTCCCTTTTACAAGGAGAAACTTTTTCCTCGTAAATATTTCGCTTAATTGATATAAATTCCCTGTTCGACAAAGGATACATTTTTCAGAAGAATTAAAGAAAAACATTAACTTACTTGTGAACAGTTTCTTTAAACTTTTCTTCATCCAGAAACTGCAAAATAAGGATCACCAGCTCCCGGCTGAGAGACGTCATGTTAGCGTTTCGGCTCTCCTCTGGGTCAGAATATTCACAAAAAAAACTCTAAACCTACGTAGCTCTCGCTTGCAGAGCTTTACAGCTCGACGAAAATAGCTTAAATTTTCTTTTATCTTCTCTCTGAGCCGCTATAAAAAGCGCGGATCCAACGACATCGGTAAGCCGGCCTGAATATCGACCTCAGAAGAAAGCGCGGCGAGATTTTCTATGGCTCGCCTTCCAAGCAGGGCAAAGGTTTGCGTTTCGAATCTCGTGCGACTTCAAAATAGACGTGCCGGATGTATTGGGGCGAGCATTTTGTCAAACACTACGTGAGAGGGAAGGAAATTAAAGGAAAGGGTCCAGAAATGGAGCTTTCAATTCACTGGAAAAGATTTACGACCAGACAAAACAACCAACTGGCCAACGTCGGTGCCATCCTGCTTATCGTATGATAACCTAACCTACTTATATAGTTGATGCGGATATTGAACTGTACTTATCTGCCGTTGCTGTCGGACGGAGAGTCGAGACCTATTTAGGCGGTCAACGGACGTGGCCGTTAAATGACGTCGTACGGAGTCTCGTGACTTGAGAGTTTGCGCATTAATTCTCGTTCCATTGGGAAGCGCTGAAATAGTTGGCTTTTAATGCCCGAATTTAACCCCGGGTCAGGCTGGGGTTACCACGTGTGGTTAGTTAGTTGATTCTTGTTTTCTTCCTTGTTTTGTTCTGTACTAGGTGAGGATCAAGGGAATATTGGTGGCAATTGCTTGTGTGAGCTAAAAACAAAACATCACCTACTACTTGGTTGGTGCATTGGGAGGATGATTATTAGTAGTCCACCTTGATGAGAGGAAAAATGGGGAAAAACACACATAAAATCTAGGGAGGAAAATGGGGAAAAACACACATAAAATCTAGGGAAGTTATTAAATGATTAGAGCAATTGGATGAATAGTTGATTTTGGTATTGAATGGTGTAATAAATGTGAAAATTGATTAAATGTAAGTATATTTAATTTTGATTATGATAGGGGAAATGTCTTGTTTTTTTTTTTAAATTATGAAAATATTTTATTTAGCATTGTATAAATTCAAAGAAAAGAGTACAATATTCCAAAAAAAGTGGACGGAGATAAAAACGTATATTCATGAGTTTTAACATAAGGATCTGTTTAGCTTTGAAATATAAAAAGTTTTATTTATTTATTTTTAAAAGGAGTAAATGCTTTTGACCCAGAGCTATGCACTAGTGAAGTCACAAACAAAGGACCTCATCCTCATTTAGACATTCAACAATAGCACCCTTGTGGGGTTTAACCTTGATGGCAAGAACAACAACACCACAACTTAACCATCACCATGTCAATATCGGCTTGAAACATAAAAATTAAAAACATAGGACTGAATAATATAAATTAAGCAGCCATGGCTATGTTAGGCAGAGGAGGATCATTATCTTTCAGGTTCCTCCAAACATCACCAAGGGTAGAGTCATCAATTTCCTCCCAACTAGTGAGTGTGTCATCTTAACAATTATCCTCAAGGAGTTTTTATATCAATCTAGATAGGCTAAAACCTCTTTGGTTGAGAGCCAAGGATAATGGAGTATCCAATCTGTCAAAGTTGTCTAGGCAATGATCCCAACCTCATCCCTTATGATGTTGGGGACTTGCATTCAACAAGACTTGATTGTTGATGGGTTCATCCTAAACCATTCAACTTCACCAATAGACCAAGGACCCATTGATAAGAAATATAGTTTTGATTATGATGGATGGGAATATTATTGGGCAAATTTCAAAAAAAAAATCATTGGACAGTTTTTTAGAAAGAGCTTTTATATCAATCTAGATAGGCTAAAACCTCTTTGGTTGAGAATTGAGGATAATGAGATATTCATTATGCCAAAGTTGTACGGGGCAACAATCCTGAACTCATCCCTTATGATGTTGGGACCTTGCATTCAACAAGATTTGATCCTTGATGGGCTCATTTTGAACCATTCAACTCACCAGCAAACCAAGGGCCCATTAACAAGAAATATAATTTTTATTATGATGGATGAGAATATTATTGTACAAGTGTCAAAAGTTTAGTCACTATGATTAGAATTTTATAACTTTTTGTTAGATGATTAACAATGATTTGGTCCTTTAATCCTTCATGATACTTGAAGTTTGGAATATCTCAAATGATTATAGTTGATCTTGAGTTTTGATTGTGAAACTCATTGGGTCACTTACATGACTGCGATAGTGATCTTTATGAGTGTGGATCTGAATTGATGTACAAATTAAACTTGTGATTCACACATATGATCTAGCCAATTTCTACTAACAAAAACTTGTTTACCTTTATGCAAGTGCTTTGAATAGTAAGGAACATGTAATATTTACCAATATTTACAAACACTTTTGGAGAATTTATTGAATCACGAGTGTCATATTCTCCACAATCAAAATCTTGGATGGATTGATTTAACAATATGGAATACAGATCGAGAATAGCACGTAACCATGTAATGGACATGGGATTAAGAATGATTATTTAATACTCAAATGTATTCCCTTTGCAAAAAAAGAGTAGATGTGCTCACTAAATTTTTAAGTGATTTCAAAATAAATGAATGATTGTCTTTAAATTCAACAACTTGTCACAAAAATTAACACAAATGTATGCTAGGCCAATTCATTAATAGCTAGTAAAAAGTTACTTAGCATGTAAATTTGAATCTTGAATTTTAAATTTTAAGGTTCAAATCTATAGCTATGTATATGACATGACTCAAATCTACACTTGTGAATCGTGTTTAGGGTGATAAATGAGAGGATTTGGGATTGAGGATCAAGCCTCTAGGGATGACTAATGTCACATGAGTTGAATTCATGCAAGAATATGCCACATGTAGACTAGTTCGTGTGCTATGGATAGTCTAATTGTAAGGTTCATCCCTTAAACTTTATCTCACAAATAAATAAATACTCATAATTATAATAATTTAAAAACAAGAGATAATAACTCAATATTCATATTAAATGTCAAATACGTCTCAATAAAGTAGTGCTTAATCTAGGTATTAGCACATGAAAATGATATAAATAATAGTATAATTCATACATCTCAAGCCTTATGTACAAGTCAATACCATATTAGGTACAATACAAAAGATATATATATCCAACAACCATCCACTAGCTCGAAAGATGAGAACTTGGCTTAGGTGATTTTCCACCCAACCATGAAGCTTACACTCTCCCAAAATATTTCATGACGAAAGATACTCGACACTACATAAAATGTGTAGCTACCTAGAAACAATGAGCAAGAGGGAAACCCCAATGAAATTTGACATATCTACATGCATTTGTAATAATGAAATGCAAAGTCCTACTATCAAGATATGGTAGAAAAGCATAACTTATAATTTGTCAAGCTAGTTCATCTATTTCAATGAATACATGAATTTTATCAAGGTACTTTCAATATATCAAGAGGATCGACCTTCTTTGTTCACCCATATTCGGCTCCCATTTTCAAAAACGTAAACCCAAAACACACAAGGAAAATAAATCTATTTTCCTTAAATAGAAAAACTCATGCAACATGCATATACTTAAATGGATTCAACTATTTCTATTTTCATGCATATTATAGACACCATGAATTTACATGAAATCATTCCTACTTCATGAAATCATACATTTTAATATAATCACATATTCTCTAATACAATTTTTCTCTCTATATGAGCCATTGTGCATATGAATGTATATAAGCATGAATAGTCGATATTGATCATGCAAATTGAACTTCATTAATTTCTAAATTATTTCTTTTGAAATAGGTAAGAAAGAAATTTCTAATGCAGAGTGAGATAGAACAAGTAATTTGTCTAAAGATGGCATTTATATGAAGGTATACATATAACTATGGCATAAGCCTCCAAATTATCAGGAAGAAACTTATTTAATGCATTTGTACTCTTAAAACAATTGGTTTTGTAAGCAAAATTTCTTTCTATTAGAAATTTCAAACTCAAAATAGTATTGGTTCTATTCTATAGTCACAAAAGATCAAAAGAAAAGGTTTGGAGATAAAATATTTCATAATTTCAGTTTATAAAATGCATACATACATATACATGTACATATGCATATGCATATGCACGCACGCGCACACACACACACACACACACACACACACACACACACACACACACACACACACACACACACACACACACACACACACACACACACACACACACACACACACACACACACACACACATGTGCACATACATACATATATAAGTAAATATGTTTTAGTTTATAATATAAATGTTGATTTTATGTTAATCTTAGCAATCAGATTGACAGTAAATAATAGAAAACATAAGAGAGACGCATAACACAGTGATACCCTGGGAAAACCTCCCTCTTGGAGGAAAAACCTAGCAACAATAAATGTAGATCTAATTAGATTATTCATAGTATCTTAATACATCTTCACCCAGCTAGGGCACAACACATAACTTATCTGATATAATGCACATCAGATATCCAAACTTGATAATGATGCCCAACCTGTGATTCAGTGGTCCTAGTTGAGGTTTGCTTGTCCTTGAGAGGGATCGCACAACAAGCACACGTATTTGACATTATAGAAGGTTCAACAGCCTAGGAACAACTTCAACAGACTTAGAATGATATTCGCCCAGCCTTATACAAATTCGATGGCCCAAAAATGTCTTCGCTCAACCTTGAGATGATGTTTCTAGCAGTAACATAAAGTCGCTTTCCTTTAGATGAACTCTTTATAGAAGAACCTCAATTTGCTGACTTTGCAAGTGTTTGTTGCCATAGGGTGATTCAGAGGTACAAATATTAGATGCATATGAGTGTGATAGATCTTACGTTTGATGTTCGCTAATCTCTAATCACACTTTGTTGATCACTGAAGTAATTCACTTATGGAAGATAGGAATGTGTTTGTTGAATGTGTATTGGAACAATGAAGTTTGCATTACATATATATGTGACACTAGCCCTCCAAATTGCCTTAGGTCAGCCTTGTCAATATTCCCGCCAAGAAGAATAGGTCTAGGTTAAATACAAGTTACACAATGAATAGGTCTTGCTCCATAACCATTATAAGTTACATAAGTTGAGTGCCCAAATAGGGCCTGCCCTTAACATTCACAAGTTACATTTATATCTATTTGGGCCCAACCCAATTACAAGCTATCCAAATTGGGGCTCAACCCTAAACATTACTCAATTATATCAATACAATTAATTTTAAGGCCAAGGGCCACATTAAAATTAATTATGTTAGGAAATCGACCTAGCTATATTTCAACAATACATACATATATATAAGTAAATGTATATGCATACATTTATACATGGCCAAAAACCCTTCTTATGTATGATAGTTTACAATAGTCACATCACAACATATTCTGCCAGCAATTTCAACAATAAAGGGCCTCAACAAATAATCATGAAATCCAAGAAGAAAATCTTAAATGAAACAAATTTAATAAAGTAAAACTTAGGAGTGACCACATTAGAAAATTTTAATTTAGATGAGTAAAATAAGTCCTCGAGGCAAAGGGGACTATCAAATGTGTCAAATGGTTAAGTCGCACAACAACCAATTTTTTTATACTTTTGGCAATATCAAGAAAAGAAAAAGAACATTTATTAAATAAATTACCAATAATCCACATTGTATCAACAATATACACATTACCATCACAACCACCTTAATAAAACCACCTTATCACCCCATAACATAAAATGTAATGCCTCTCTAACCCTCCTATGGGTAAGAAGGTATTATAATACTGCATCTTTTCTCAAATGCTATGAAGTAAGTATATTTGATATTAAATGGCAGTCATGTCATTAGAGATATATGCTAGATCTAGTTGATTACTATGATGATGATGACGATCATGATGATGTTATGGTGTTGACCCCATTCACATAGCATTTATCTAATTACCATAGCAATAGAATAATATTGATGTTGTTATGAATGCAATTAATTATTTGAGAGTATTATTGTTATATTTCAATGGATATTTAAATGGGAAAGGGATGATACCACATCATTCGAATATATGAGAATGCATGTGATGTTAAAATCCCCTTATGATGATTTTAGTACTTTGATTGATTATATGTATATGC
This sequence comes from Cryptomeria japonica, assembly GCF_030272615.1. Classification (NCBI taxonomy): domain Eukaryota; kingdom Viridiplantae; phylum Streptophyta; class Pinopsida; order Cupressales; family Cupressaceae; genus Cryptomeria; species Cryptomeria japonica. The sequence continues at coordinate 246,995,763 of NC_081415.1, forward strand.
ATGTGCATGAGTAGCACACTTGATCGGTGAATGTTTCATTGAATACAAGTACAGGGCATCAAATCCATCTGGTTTCACAAGTTTAAGCATGCTCATATCCTTGATTGTGGTTATTAGGAGATGACACATTAGCCAATTCCCTTAAGCCTTGTTCATCGTACTCAGTTGAGTGTGATTTTCCCTTCTTAAGATTTGTGTTATACCCCAACAACCTAATTGGTAATGTCTAGTGATCCCGACCCTCTGTGGGAGCCTCATAAAGAGTGTCTTTGTACTTTTAGGCATTTCATATGAATGTCACTGCTTATATGAGTTTATGCTTTAAATAGTGATCTTCATGATTTAATGATTAATTATGATCAAGTGAGTTTAATTGAATAATATGTGATTTTGTATCATGAAATAATGTATCAAAGACTATTTTTGAGTTTCAGGCTCAATTGGGGTTGAAAAGGAAGTGATTGTGATTTTTAAATTGTGATTTAATGAAAATTATATTTTAAAGTGTAAATGCTTATTATATAATTAAAAAGAGACTATTTGATAGTTAAAAAGAGCTTTATAGGACATATTTGTGCTTATTTTTATAGGCCTTGCATGATTAGAGTAAACTGGGCCATTTGAGATTTAGGAAAAGCATTTTAGTTATTTGTTTGTTTAATTATTTCAAAAAAACTGAATAGTAATGTTCTTTTAAAGGAAAATGGAAGGCATTTTGATAATTAGCCAATTGTGAGAGGAAGAAACCCTCTCCTTTCTTTTTTTAAAAATATGGATTGGATTGGTTTGTGGATGATTTCTTGTGAGAATGGATGCATTGGAATATGAATTTGAAGAGCTTCAAGTTGTCCAATGGATTCTCAAATTCGTTTGGCATGCGTGAAGTTCAATGCATTTTCATTTTGAAGAAAAATGAGGTAGGGCATCACATAACTCATTCATTTATTCATCTTTTGGCTTAAAATCGTTTGCAAATGTATCGTAGGATGTATTGGAGCATGTTTCCTCTTTGTAGAACTTTATTTGATTAAGTATTTAATTTGTATGCTCCAAATTTGTAAAGCATGGGTTTTTAAAAGGAAATGTTGCCAAAATTTTATTGGATCATGGGAAGGGCATTTTAAATGCATTTTTGTGCTTTTGGATGCATAAAGACCAATGGGTTTTCTCATTTTTTTTCATTTGGAGCACTTTTGTTTTTTAAGCATTTTGAAGGTCCATCAATGAAGGATGGCCTCTTGGACTAGTTTTTGTCCAAAAATAAGTGTTGGCATTTCAATAGAAGGAGATTGTTGATATTCATTAAGGATATTGAGAAGGTTGTTGGAGATTATTGATATAACTAAAGAAGGATGATAACTATCTTTATAACATTATTTTGTCATTGATGTCAAGAAATTGATTTTCTGATTCAGTATGATGTTGCCATATCTTGAGAAGATTGATTTGAAGAGAATTAAGATGTCGGTAAAAGACACAGAAAGAATGTGATGAATAAGGGGAGAAATAAGATATTCAATGGGCAACTATTACCGAGTTAGACAATGATGAGATCATGATGTTTAGATTGTTTTGATATCCTACATATGTTGTTGATTGTAAGGTTAATACTATACTTTGTCACCGAGCAAAGAACCTAGTCGGTAAACCCTAAGGAACCTAGTTGGTAAACCCTAAGGTTATTGATATCCGTTAATGAAGGCGAAATGTCTACCGAGTAAAGTTTAGTATTTACCGAGTTGCTACTGAGTTATGACAGAGCACATTGGATGGATAAAAGCATTATTTAATGAAGGATGCTTATGAGCTGGAGATGAATAAATGATTGGTATGTCGCGCATGAAGTTTGTTAAGGATCTACGACAATGGAAAATCAAGAGGAAGATCTACAACACAGATTGAACCGTAATAACCTAGCACAGGCTCCTAGGAAGGAATGCAAGTTCCAAGGTGAGGTAAAACGTTTCCAGATCGAAGGATACATTGAACCTAGTCAAGATTGAAGATCTGATGGCTATGATTGATCATGGGAAATGTGATCAAGGAGATTAAGCGGTTAGCAATTGTTTATAAATAAGAAATTATTGATGAACCAAGAATGCGGGCAAGTGTAAGCACAGGGATGCTACATGGTGATTACCGAGCACAGAAGCTTGAAGACCTGTTTGAAAAATAGAGTAAGGAACCTAGCAGAGGGACAAGATAAGTCCTATGACAAGATTTTTTTGAGCAAATAGAATCTGCTTTAGCATTTTAGATGTGAAGTTGCAGATATATTTTTATTACTGTTATTTTGTAAGTAACAGAAAATCTCTTAACCGAGTGGACTTAACAGTCTTATTTGTAAACCCTCTAGCAAGGTAACATTCTAAATGAGTGTTTGAAATCCTTTGACAAGGTCACTTCTAACAAAGTGAAGATCCTAACAGATCTTAGGGAAATCCCTTAACCGGGTCACATCTAGTAATGTGTTTGTAATCTTTAATAGGATTTGCTTTTAACCGAGCATACTCTAGAAGAGTATATTTCTTAGTGGGTCCGAAATCCCACAGTGGTTTTTTCCTATTTGGGTTTCCACGTTAAATCTGGTGTTATATGTGTTATGATGATTATGTGTTTATGAGTTAGCATGTTTAGCAGTTTTTGGTTATATTGTTGAAGTATAAGTTATCGAGGTTGAATCTATTGATTTTATGGAAGATTAAGTTTGTATGATTCACCACCACCCCCCCCCCCCCCCCCCCTCTCATCTTGTTAGCTATTGGCATCAGAACTTTACAATAAGTTTTATTAAAAAGTGGAATTTAGGTGTTTTGATGTCATGGTATTATGTGGGGTGATAAATTAATATTATAGAGTTTCTTATTTAACTCATTTTGAGTCTGTTTTCATATAGTTATGGCCACTTGAAGATTGGATGTGTAGGTGAATAGTGACATTGAAATGTGAATGAGTCCATAGACGTATAAATCTGACCACATAATTAATAAAATATTTAATGTTTATTTAATCCATTAAATCAATTCTTCTATTAATTAAATTATATTTAATTAACTCTCCCCACATTCTTCTATTAATTAAATAAATTATTCAATTTATTTAATTTAATTCATCTAGCCACATTCTAGCCTTTAATTAAATGAATCATTTTTATTTAATTAAACCCCCTTTCCATTTAGTTAAATTTATAATTAATTAAAATCTCTCTCTCATTTAAATAAATCAATATTTATTTAATTATCTTTTCAAATGCAAGTTGGCATCCACCTTTTTGAAATAAATCATTTTATTTCAAAATTAAATCCAAAAATATCCTCCCACTTGCATTCTCCTAACAAATCCATTTGCATGACTAATTATCTTCTAGATTCTTCTAAACCATCCTAATTAGCCTAATTCCCCCTTAAGCATTTGCACATTCCTAAACAAGAGGAGGTCACTTCTCAAAAGCCTCTAAAGTCTTCAATAACCATTAAAGGCTTTATGTCTTCAAATGGTTAACCTTCAAAGTCTTCTAAACCATTAAAGGCTCTTACATAGCTATTAATGGTTAACTCAAACTCAACCATGGGTTAGATACTTTCTCTCTAACTTAACCATCATTTTAACCCAGGGGTCTCTTCAAGCATTCATTGCTTTGACCATGGTTATCCTTTGACTTTTGCACAAGAGTTTATCCTTTGGACAAACGGATTATCCAAGAACTCAACCCTAACCTTACCCCCTTGGGTGACCACCATGTCTCTTCACGCATTTAATGCCTCTTCTCTCTCCTCTCAAGCCATCTCACATTGACAATTGTCACCATTCATTGGTAAAAATTGTAAACATGGATTGAAGATCATTCAATCCTAGCCCTTGTTAAGATTACTCAATCTTAACCATCCAATTGCATATTTCTTCTATAAATAGGCCTCATTTCTCTCATTATTGATATCCAAGTCCTCATGCATCTAAATTATAGGCTCATTTTATCAAGAATTTTAGCCTCTCTTTGATAATCAAACATTTTAATCATTTAGGAGCATATTAACATAGTATTTTAATTATGAATCATGTTAACATAGTTTGTTAGTTTCTTTATCATATCATCATCTTCATCATAGCATAATATCATATCTTAGCAAGCTTTGTTAATCCATGTAGATCTAAAATACATTGCATATAGATCATTTTCATCCCATATCACTCGTTCTAGGAGTTGTCAGCCTAAAGGTCAGTTGCTCAATGATCTGAGAGCAACCATTGACTAGAAGAATCCTTGGAGATAGAGAACAGTAGAACGGTTTGGAAAGATTGTTATTTGAACTTGTTTTCTTTGTTATATCTTTTCATATAATGTTTTATTGGTGTGCTTGTTTGTCTTATTCTTAAATGATCACTAATACCATTTTAGGCATACAGAGACAATGTATATTGGGTGGTGGAACTCAATGCGAAATGGTTTATTTAGCATGTTGAATTGATTGAAGTTGATCTTGATATTTGATTCATGATTTCTTGAGTGCGGATGAAATGATGCCTTATGATATGAATGCAAATATGTTTGTTGGAAAAATAATTATGATTGTTATATTAAGCTCACCCTTATGATTGAAATTGAGAATCCATTCTCATGAAGAGAATGATAAGCCTTAGGTATAGTTGATAGGGGTGGTTGAGAAGTGGCTTTCAATGTGACTCATTGGGAGTAATTGTGAACAAGGGATTGAGATAAATATGTGACAATGAACTATGTATCATTTAGTAAGTGTATTACCCCTCATTTCTAAGTTCTTGTTGAGGCTTAGGATGAGTTGGGAGTTTGATACCATCTATGAGAGATGGATTATTGGTAGTGGAATCCTCTTCTTCATTATAGGACTATCGATGTCACGCATGATCTATTAGTTCTTTGTGATGAAACTTCCCTATTATTTCCCCTTTCACCTATCCCCAATATATTTTAAGTAGTACCCTTGATGTATTGTATTCTATATGTGTATATGTTATTTTTATTATGTTCAAGTTCTTGGCGTGTTTACTCATGGTTGATTTGTATGTGATACTCCTTCCCTAAGTGTCTTATTTGCTTGTTGTGTTTGGGCCATGTGATCATATCCACATCCACGGTGGGGTGTACCTAAGGATACCACATGGTTGGGTGGTCTTGTAAACCATCATTGGGGACATAAGACTCGACATCTGATTCCATCTTCTCCTCTCTTCCACACCTTCTCTCATGTACTTAGTAATATTACATTATGCTTATGTATATCTCAGGGACACATCCTATGCATTGTAATCATGTTTAGTGGATCCTCACTATAAAGGGAAATGTAATATTGGAGTGATACATATGATTAAGTGGATTTGTGTGTGTTGATGTTGGTGTCAAGCACGAAGAGCATTGTATTATCTACCTTGTGAATTCAATGTTGTATCTTGGTTATCATAGGAACATTTCAATTGGTGCACTAAAATGAACGCACATTCTCTAGGCTAGATTCAAAGATTTATTTAGTCATCTCCTTTGTGGTCATAAGATATTGACTAATTTTTTAGTAGTTTTGAGCCCTTTGGAGACAATCTGGGCTTAATTGGCATCACCCAATGAGGCTTTCTTGGAGTCCAATTGTGGACTCTAGTTTTTTTAGGTTCTCTTGTATGTGTTTGTGTTAGTTTTAAGTGCCTTGGGTAGAGTTGAGTCCAATCGGACTCTACCTAGTCTAATAGGTGCAATTCAGTGACCCGGTGTCACTCTTTTTTAGCCAATTCTACACCTTTTAATCCATTTCTCTGAATTCTTAGACCTTATGTGAATTATGACTTCACCAAGGGGTTTGAGGTGTGTGAGATATTGTATAGTCTGATTGAGAAGCTCTATGGTTTTGGATGAACATGCGTCTCAGGGATGTTAGCGTAGATTACTAGTCTTGGGGATGCTAGTGCATCCTAGGGACACTAGTGCACTGTGATAGTGTCCATTTGGAATTCTAGTGTAAAGTGGAAAATTGGGAGCTCAACAAATACACCATGGGGAAAGTGTTGAAATGTGGTGGCTGATCAACAAAGTACACTCAGCACGTATCCTCGTCGGGGATAACGAATTTTTTTTTTTGCCGTTTTTGTTGATGAAAATCGACATTGTAATAAAACCCTAAAAAGGACGACTTTGTTTGTTGCCCTAAAAATGCATGTTATAAGCGGCTGGGATGCTTAAGGCATTGTAAGGTTGATGTACTATTTTTTCTGGATAATAAGAAAGATTGGACGGCTGTGTATAGTGGACGTAACCCATTCTAGGTGAACCACGTTAAATCTCTATGTTATATGTGTCCTGTTTTATTTCTTTATCTTTTGTATTTAAATCTGCATATAATTGTCAGTTCATATTTGCTTCGGATCTGCTTGAAACCCTAACAATTGGTATCGGAGCGAGCTTTTTTGTAAATTGGCAGGACTTTCAGATTTGAGTGGGAGCAATGGAGGATTCCAAATTCAAGGTCGAAAAGTTTAATGGCCAGAATTATTAGTTATGGAAAATGCAGATGGAGGATTACCTGTATCAAAAGGATTTGTGGCGGCCATTAGAAGGAAAGGCAAAGAAAGCAACCACAATGTCAGATGAAGAATGGGACATTTTAGATAGAAAGGCACTGGGATCCATTCGATTGTGCCTTGCACCGTTTGTAGCTTTCAATATAATAGAAGCAAAAACGGCTGTAGATTTGATGGCGACATTGGCTAAGTTGTATGAGAAACCGTCGGCTTCGAATAAGGTATTTCTTATGAAGTGTTTGTTTAATTTGAAAATGAGTGAGGGAGGATCTGTAGCGGAGCACTTAAATGAATTTAATACAATTACCAGTCAATTGTCTTCGGTAAAAATTACTTTTGCAGAAGAGGTTAGGGCTCTCTTGATTTTATGTTCTTTGCTAGAAAGCTGGAATAGCTTGGTTATGGCTGTAAGTAACTCTGTCTCTGAAAAAAATACTTTGGTATTTGATGATATTGTTGGTGTTATCCTAAGCGAGAAAATGCGAAGGAAAAGCACAGGTGAGACTCCAACATCATCAAGTAGTGTTTTGAATGTGGAAAACAGAGGAAGATCAAAGGAAAGAGGAAAAGGCCCTTGGAATGAGAAGTCACAAGGGAAGTCAAAGAAAGGACGCTCTCAATCTAGAGGAAAGAAAGATTGCTGGTACTGCGGAAAGCTTGGTCATCTAAAGAAAGATTGTTGGTCTCGGAAAAACAAAGAAGGAGACAAAAATGAAAACGACAGTAAGGAAGCTAATATTGCAAGTAATACTTTACAAGATGCTTTAATCTTATGTTTGGATAATGTTAATGATTCCTGGGTAATAGATTCTAGGGCTTCATTTCATGCTACACCCCATAGAAAATATTTTCTAGATTATGTTCAAGGTGATTTTGGACAGGTATATTTGGGTGATGATGAGCCCTGTCAAATTGTTGGAAAAGGAAAGATAAAGATCAAGTTGCAGAATGGTAATGACTGGTTTCTACAGGAGGTAAGACATGTTCCTAACTTAAGAAGAAATTTAATTTCTGCAGGGCAACTAGGTAGTGAAGGTTGCATAGTTACCTTCTTAGACAGTATCTGGAAGGTCAGTAAAGGATCATTAGTAGTAGTTAAAGGTGCAAAGGTAGGCACATTATATCTATGTATTGGTAACACTTACTCTACCTTAGTTGCTATAGATAAAGTTACTGCAGGGACAACAACAATAGATGTTGCAAGAATAGATTCGATAATATGGCACCATAGGCTTGGGCACATGAGTGAGAAAGGGATGAAAATCCTTCACTCCAAAAATCTATTGCCAGGACTAAAGAAGATTGATTTAGAGTTATGTGAAAACTGTGTTTATGGCAAATAGAAAAGAGTCAGATTTCTCAAGGTTGGGAAAGAGAAGAAGAGTGAGAAGTTAGAGCTTGTGCATTCAGATGTATGGGGACCGGCTCAGGTATCATCTCTTGGTGGCTCTTGTTATTATGTTATTTTTATTGATGACTCAACTAGAAAAACATGGGTATATTTCCTAAAACAAAAATCAAATCTTTTTGGAACTTTTAAGAAATGGAAAGCTTTGGTTAAGAATGAGACATGAAAAAGGTTGAAGTGTCTCAGATCGGATAATGGAGGTGAGTACTGCAGCAAGGCATTTGAAGATTACTGCTCCTTAAATGGGATTAGAAAGCAGAAGACAGTTCCAGGAACTCCATAGGAAAATGGTGTGTTAGAGAGAATGAATAGAACTATCATGGAATGCGCAAGGAGCATGAGATTGCATGCTGGATTGCCCTTACATTTTTGGGTAGATGTTGTACATACTGTTGTCTATTTGATAAATAGAGGACCTTCAACCCCTTTGCATGGTGGTATTCCAGAGGAGGCATGGACTAGTAAAAAGGTAAATTATTCTTTTATGAAAACCTTTGGTTGTAAAGCTTTTGTCCATGTTGATAAAGAAAACAGAACCAAGCTTGATGCTAAATCTCAGAAATGTACCTTCATTGGATATGAGATAGATGAATATGGTTATCGGTTATGGGATTTTGAAAATAAGAAAATAACTAGAAGTAGAGATGTTATATTCAATGAGAAGGTTATGTATAAAGAACAAATTCAGGAAAAGAAGCATGAACAGGATAAGCAAGAATGTGTGGTGTTGGATGAGATTCCTAAAAATGAAATGCCACAGGTACGTGATGCTCAGCAACAACAGAATGTCCCACAAACTCCTGCAAGTGTTAGACATTCTATGAGGTCAAGTAGACCCCCTGAAAGATTTTCTCCTTCTTTGTATTCTATATTATTAACTGACTCTGGTGAACTAGAAGAATATGAAGAAGCAATGCAGGTGGATACCAAACAACAGTGGGAGCTAGGCATGAAAGAGGAGATGGACTCCTTGATGAAAAATAAGACTTGGGACTTAGTCCCTTTACCTGCAGAAAAAGAGCCTTGCCTAACAAATGGGTTTATCGGCTGAAGGAGGAGGAAGGAGGTCAGAAAAGATATAAGGCCAGACTTGTGGTAAAAGGTTTTGCACAGAAAAAGGGTATAGATTATGATGAAATATTTTCTCTAGTTGTAAAAATGACTTCAATTAGAACTGTACTTAGTCTTGTGGCTGCAGATGATTTACATCTTGAACAATTAGATGTGAAAACAACTTTTCTCCATGGAGATTTGGAGGAGGAAATTTACATGTTGCAACCATAGGGATATGAGGTCAAAGGTAAGGAGAACTTGGTGTGCAAGTTGAAGAAAAGTTTGTATGGCCTAAAGCAAGCACCCTGACAATGGTATTTAAAATTTGATAGTTTCATGGCTGAACACAGTTATCATAGATGTCATTCTGATCATTGTGTATATTTTAAGAGATTGGATAATGACAGTTATATTATCCTGTTGCTTTATGTTGATGACATGCTTGTTGCTGGGTCTAACATGGAACACATAAATGATCTTAAAGATAAATTAGCCAGGTCATTTGCTATGAAGGATTTGGGTGCATCTAAGCAAATTCTGGGTATGAGGATTACACAGGACAGAAAAAATAGAACCTTGAATTTGTCCCAAAGTGAGTATATAAAGAAGGTGTTGAAAAAATTTAACATGTAGGATGCAAAATCAGTTAGTACATCTTTGGCTAGTCATTTCAAATTGACTAAGGAGATGTGCCCAAAGGCACAGGAAGAGGTAAAGAAAATGTCTAACATCTCGTATTCATCAACTGTTGGCAGTTTGATGTATGCAATGGTATGCACAAGGCCAGATATTGCACATGCAGTGGGAGTTGTGAGCAGGTTAATGAGTAATCCAGGTATGGAACATTGGAATGTTGTGAAATGGATCCTTTGGTATTTGAAAGGAACCACTACGAAGGCATTATGTTTCAAAGGATCTAATGCTTCTTTGAGTGGATTTGTTGACTCTGATCTGGCAAGTGATATTGATTCACGGAGGAGCACTACAGGGTATGTTTTTACTATAAGGGGAACTCCAGTTAGTTGGATTTCTAGGCTGCAAAAGGTTGTTGCACTTTCAACCACTGAAGCTGAGTATGTTGCTACTACAGAAGCCAGCAAAGAGATGATTTGGTTACAATGTTTTCTGGAGGAATTGGGTCAAACACAGGAGGATCGCCCATTGTATACTAATAGCCAGAGTGCCATTCATCTTGCAAAGAACTCTGCTTCTCATTCAAGGACAAAGCACATTCAGCTGAGGTAACACTTCATCGGAACTATTTTGGAGGAGGGTCAGTTATGGCTTGAGAAGATTCACATAAGTGAGAATCCTACCGATATGTTCACAAAGGTAGTTCCACAGGAGAAGCTGATTTCTTCATCAGTTTTTGTTGGTCTTCTTGATTGATAATTATGGAATTTATACTAGTCGAGTCCTAGTGTTTTATCCAGCAAATGTTGCATGTACAGTGGTGTCGTGTAGTATCAGTCTCCAAGTGGGAGATTGTTCGGTGTGGAGCCTGATCAGTCTCCAAGTGGGAGATTGTTGAAATGTGGCGACTGATCAACAAAGTACTGTACACTCAACACATATCCTCATCGGGGTTCGGGGCCGGGTCGGGCCTCAGGCGGGGGTTTGGGGGTGGCAGCCCCCAAAGCAGGCGAAGCTCGCTACCAGGGTTTGGGGGTGGCAGTCCCCAAAGCGGGCGAAGCCCGCTATGGGGGTTTAGGGGTGGTAGCCCCCGAGAAATTATTTTTTGCCATTTTTTGTTGATGAAAACCGACATTGTAATAAAACCCTAAAAATGCCGACTTTGTTTGTTGCCCTAAAAACGCATGTTATAAGCGGCTGGGATGCTTAAGGCATTGTAAGGTTGATGTACTATTTTTGCTGGATAATAAGAAAGATTGGACGGTTGTGTATGGTGGACGTAACCCATTCTAGGTGAACCACGTTAAATCTTTGTGTTATCTGTGTCCTGTTTTATTTCTTTATCTTTTGTATTTAAATCTACATATAATTGTTAGTTCATATTTGCTTCGGATCTACTTGAAACCCTAACAGAAAGGAGGATCCACTAAGCTCAATTTTCACTTGGGAGGGACTTTACATTCAAAAGAGGGGGATGAATCCACTAGATTCAATCCTAAATGATCTTAGGACTAAATACTAAGTAGATTGGTTGTGTTTGGAATGTTTTTGAACCTCTTTTATAATTTGACTAGTTGAATTAAGACTAAGTTTTATAAGTGAAGAGAAAGTATGATAAAACAATGAGGTACATATTCAATATTCAGTTGTGCACCTAGATTTGAGAAGTTTGAGATGATTCAGAGTTTCTCTCCAAAATCTGCCAAAAGTTGCAGGGATTGTGTGTCTGGACCAGGTCACCCCGTCACCCTCCTATCAGTCCTCTGAACTTTCCATGCGTCGAAGAGGGTTTTTGCATCTCTTGAAATAAACCTTAACTCCAAAAGTATAGTTGCGCACCTACTTTTTGCACATAGAAGGAAAGGGAAATGTGTTGGGAATGGGGTTTGCCTTTAGGTCAAACCCCGGTTTTGGAATTAACCAAGCGGTTAAAATAATGCAATTGAAATAACTAAAATTAGAAATCCTCCTCTTTGAGGGGATGTTGAATTGCTTGGAAATGAAATGCTTATACCTCCTTGTGAATTTTTGCTTGTCTCCACATGAAATTATGATTTCATGAATTAAAATGATGATCTCCTCTTCAATTCTTGAAATCTTGACTCTATTGCTGATCCAAAGCTTGAAGGAATATAAAAAATTCTCAATTTATCTTGAATGGTTGAATGCTTGATCTCTTGAACGCTCATATGCTTGATTTAATTTCATGATCTTGTCAAATGAGAGGGGAAATCCCTCTTACATACTTGTTCATAGGATTAATTGACTGATTTTCTGACATGAGCCAACATAGAGGGGATTTTTCCGCTTCAAATTTGAGATAGGAGAAGGAGAGGGGTCCAATATAGGTCCCCATTAAGGGGGACTAGGACGCCATACCCTGGTCCTGCCCTAATTTGGGGCAAGATCAAGGTGTAGACAGGGTGCATTACTGAGTTGCATGAGGCTTTTAATATGTGTGAGCATAATCAAGTCTCTGATCAGGCCGAGGGGCATAAAGACTAAGGTGAAGACCCAAATGCAGTCGAAAATTGCAAGGGGTGTAATTTTAGGACGTTACATATAGCCCCCACTTTAGTGGGAGTATGAGCTTATGCAAATACTTGTGGTAAAGTACAAGGAATTCAGATTGAAATACTTTCACCATGTCAAAGAGGAAAGATTCACCAAGCCCCTAGTGGAATTCATGATCTTATGACTTAAATGATAAGGTAAAAGGGAAGATCATGAGAGAAAACCATGACTACGACTAGTAAGGTTCTCTTACTATGAGTCCTGAAAAGAAAAAGAAAGCACCAAAAATTACAAAGCAAAGACAAATTTCACTAAGTAACTTTAAGTATCAAGAGAGAGAATCATGAGCGAAGTGTATGCCCTCACATTAAAGCGATTGCACATGCCTTATCGGGAACAATTGCTTTAAGGTAGGATACACCCAAAGAAGATAAGCATGCTATCGCAATAATTTAGCCCCCAAGAAAGGACAAATCAAAGGATAATTATCACAAAACACAAAGCACGAGGTGGTTTCACCTAACTTTGGAGTCAGTATGCTTTTTATGATAACTCATGTATATTATGTATATATATGCATAGAATCATCCCCATCCCCCAAAGAAAGGAAACCACCATGGAAGAAGGGAGCACATGTGTCTTTTGAGTCAACATGGGAGAGACCAAAAGAGATCTCAATGCTTTGTATCATCCTCAAGTAGACAACACTAGGGACAACAAATAGAAGAATAGGGGAAACAAATAGAAGATTGTCACAAATAAGCAAGAAAGAGGAGGGAAGGAGAATCTACGATGCTAATGAAGCTAATCAAGCACATCATCCTCCCCCTGATCTTGTTGATCATTATTTCAGTAAGGTGGACAACATGCAAGAGGGGCCACATCGAACATAGTAGATGGAGCTATCACAAGTTCCAAACAAGGATCATGCTCTAATGATGAGTCACTTTGTTCGTTACTAGGAGCTAGGATTAATGCTTTTGAAAATTTTGTAGATAAATCATTGTCAACATCAACAATATTCATATTCATCATCAAAAATATTAGGATCAACATTTTCATCATTAACAACATTTTCACCTATTTCTTTATCAAGATTAACAAGAATAGGAGCTCTAATAGGAATAGAACTTGAAGCATCATTTGTCTTAAGCATTTTGCGTCTTGGAGAATTAGGTTGAACATATTGTTTAGGAGAAAATGGAATCATGTTAACAGTTGGTGTTTTAGGAGAAGAAATGGTTTGGGAAACAGCTTCATGAGTTCTAGCACAACATCTCCATCAGTGTTCTCTTGCACAATGGTTTCGTCTAGTTTTGGTTGAAGGTTAAGGAAGGTTAGGTTCATCATGTATAGGCTTCGTTTCTTCTTTTAGGGAAGGATGAATGGGTTGAGGTCTTTTAGGTTGGAAAATAGGAGAGGTCAGTAGCTTCTCTCTATAAGATGAAGGAGGAGGAACCACACCATGTAAAAGGAGGAATGGGAGGTGTAGGAAGGAGATTGGGTCCATCATGAGGAGGAGGGATAGGTCTAACCTTAGGAGGAAGAGTTTTTATACCTTTGGGAGGAAGAGTGGAATCATCCATGGGAGAAGGAATAGATTTTTATTTAGGAAGAAGGATATCTCTTTTCTTAGGAGAAAGGATACTCTTCTCTTAGGAGAAAGGATACTCTTCTCTTTAGGAGAAGGAATGGGTGCCTCTTTGGGAAGAAGACTATTTCTTTCCTTAGGGGGAAGAATAATCTTATCCTCAAGAAGGGGTATATGATCATCAAGAATAATTATAAGTGTTGGATTTCTAGGTTTAATCAAGATAAAATCATTTCATTTTTTCAGTTTTTATATGATCTAAAGAGAGCATCACTTCTAGGTTGAAGAGGCTGGAATCATTCGAACCAAAATTAATCAAGACAAATATCTTCATGCCTCATTTTAGGTTGAAATATGCTATGGTTTATAGTTATTGTTTCACCGTTATGAGGGAATTTCAAACACTTATGAATAGTAGAAGCGACCACTTTCATGGAAGAGAGCCAAGGATGTCCCAACTTTACATGAAATTGATCGGATGTAGGAATGATAGCAAAATGAACATCTAAGCATTTAGTGCCAACATCAATTTAGGAAGTGTTATAGAACCAATAGTAGGATAAGAGAATCCATCAAAAACTTTAACTACCACATCAGTGTCATCATATATCACTTGATGCAATTGTAAAGTATAAAGAAATTCTTCAATTATCAAATTAACTATGCAAGAAGGATCAATAAGCACTCCTCTACCTGAGGTATACCTTTGATTTTTGCACTTATGTATAATGGGCCATCAGGTGCTTTAATAGTCTCACTATAATCAAATGTGATACACAAATCCTTAAGAGGTTCTTGTTGATCTACAAGGTTCACCACATTATTAGATTGAATGGTCACATCATTGGGAGAGAAAGCAAGATTATTATTGTCAATCACATAAGTGGAATGGGATGGTAAAGGATCAGTGAAAATCTGAAGGTTTTGATGAGGAGGAGATACACATTTGTTTCCTTTATCATTCACACCTGCCACATATATGGTATGGCTATCAATCAATTCTTGAATCTTACTTCTCAATGAAAAACATTTTTCAGTATCATGACTAGGCCGACGATGGTATTGACAAAAATATTTAGCATCAAAGTAAGGTGAAGTTGTCTTAGATGGATCAATCGATTTGATTTGGGGAAGTTTTAACACATTCCTTTGTATTAACTGAGACATAATGCTATGCAAAGATTCATTCAAAGGAGTAAATTCTTTTTCTCTTTTAAAGTATTTAGACAAAGGAGGCACACCTGTAGTGGCTACCAGTTGATTGTTGTTGCTGTCATTGAATTTGATGAATCCTTTGTTTGGTTTGAAATTTGCAAACGGTTGTTGACCCTTATCACTTAGAGCCATGGAAGGAGATGATTGTTCCAATAGACTCATAGTCGGTTGATAATTGTGAAGTACTGTGCACAACTACGGAAAGGAAGTAAACTAAGTTAAGAGAAGTTTATCTCTAATATATTTTTGTAAATTAGCAATAAAAATCTTTTGTATATCTTGATCAGGTATAGGAAAAGAAATCCGATAATACAAATGCTTATATCTACCAATAAAATCAGTCACTTTTCCTTGTTTACAATGCATCAAATCAGTCAAAGTAACTTTAGGACCAATGTTATTGTGAAATTGTTGAATGAAAGCATTAGCTAGTTGTTGAAAAGAAGTAATAGAATAAGGAGGCAAAGAAAAATACCATTGCAAAGCTCTATCCCTTAATGTTCTAGTAAACAATTTCGTTAACAATCTTTGATCATGAGCAAAGTCACTACACAAAGTTTGGAATTTTAAATCAAATTGAGGGACTTCTACATGTTTAGGAGGGATGGCTCTAACAATATCATTGGATAATGGGCTCACTACATCAAATGTGGGCACATTATACTTGGATTGATTCATAGAAGCTATTTGTTGTTGTAAGAAAGGCACTGTTTGGTCTAGACTATTGGTTTTAGCTTTGGTAAAAGGGTTGAAATTAGACATGTTGGATTGAGAGGGAGGAGTAACATTGTTGAATGAAGGAAGAGATTGAGAATAAGGAGGTGGGACACTATGATAAATAGGTAATGGAGAGGGTTGAGTAACACATGGAAGACTCATAGTAGGAATGAAGGAATTGCGAGTGAAGGAGTTGCCCCCTTGACTAACATTTATAGGTGGTGAGTGTGATTGGGTAACAAGGGGAACACTCATGATAGGAGAAATGAAAGAAGAGGTATCGCCCCCATGGCTAACATTTGCAAGTATGACATTTTGTGTAGAGGTAGCCATGATGTTTGATGTGATGGTAGGAACACTAGTCATAGGAGTTGTCAAAGGATTGGAATGATTGACTTGACTAGGAGGTTGTGTATAACCTAGGTTTTCAACACAACTCTTCAAAGGCATGATATTAGAAAATTAACAATATGAGAAATACCATGCAAGATATCAACACCATGTTTATCATTTTGAATCATTCTTTTTAATCCTTCAATCAATGGGAGAGCTTCACTGTTTGGGTATTCTTGACTCATCCATTGTTGAAGATTGTCAAATTGATTGTCCATCTTTGCCAATTGATCAATGGATACCCTAGTTAGTGACTCCTCCTCATTATGAAAATTATCAAGAGGATAAACGGGAATATCTGTAGGATTGGAAGAACCACCAATATCCTCATTGAAAAAGCTATCCAAATTAGGCTCCATTTCTGCAGTAATTAAACCTTGGGCAACCTTAATTCTACAACTTCTTGTAACGGGGATACTATAGGTAGGACTAATAGTAGTAAAAATCATGCACTAAGGGAGGGAAATTGGAAATTTGAATTTGAAATTTAAAATTAGGGCTTTGTTAAAATAACCTCTTAATTTAAATTTGAAATTATCCCTTTGAAGATAGAAATTTAAAATTAGGGCTGAAAATGACCTTTTAATTTTTAAAAATTTGAAAGGAGGGAAAACCTAAATTAAAATTAGGGTTGTCCAAATCTAACCTCTTAATTTTGAAAATTTGGAATGTTGAAGAAATCAATTTAATTTTAAAAATTAGGGTATATGTAATTAACCACTTAATTTTAAAATTTAAATTGAAAATTGAAATGTTGAAATTCAGATTTGTTTTCGACCTTAGGGTGACCTAAAATCAATAAAATTTCACAAATCTTTATAATTGTGCAGTAAAATATAGACATAACAAACTCCCAAAATTTGAGGAGAAAAAGTCAGGACCAAGTAGGTAGCGACTTGGTTCAAACACACGGTCTGACCAAATTTTTACCAATTTTTTTGGGATGCAAGATATTGTGATTTTAATGTAAATTCGAGAAGGATATGGGAATTGGAGATGTCAAGATATGCGAAAACAACCATTGTAGGCCGAAATAGGACACACTTAGGATGTTTGATAAAACGATTAATTGAAAGAACAACAAAAAGGGCACACCTAAGGGCCGACTTTTATGACGTTTAGAAGTAATACAAGAATATTTAGACTTAATTGGGTCAATTAAATGCTTAAAGGAAACTTTGAATTTGCACAAGATTAATTTAATTTTAAAAATTAGGGTTTGTTGCATAAACTGCTTAATTTTAAATTTTTGAATTTCAAAATTTGGATGTTGCAAGGAGGGAAAGTGAATTTTGAAATTGAAGCAAGGACCCAAATCTAAAAATTAATTCAAGATCTACACAATCCACAACTTCAATTTTAGAATTAAAAATTAGGGTTTATTTATTTAACCACTTAATTTTAATTTTTTTGAAAAATTGAACATACAAATGAAAACTTGAATTGTAAAATTGAAGAGTTCTCAAATCTGAAACAATCAATCCAATTTAAACAAATCATAAGCTCAATTTTGATTTTAGGGTTTTTGTGAATTTAACCTCTTAAGTTTTGAAAATTGCAAGGAAATTAAGCTTGTAATTGAAAATTTGAATTTTAAATTGCATACACTCAGATTTGGAAATAAAAAATCAGAATTAAGGGTGTTCACGTGGCATTCACCAAAATGTAAAGTGGAGAATTGGGAGCTTAGCAAATCCACCACGGGGAAAGGAGGATCCACTAAGCTCAATTTTCACTTGGGAGGGACTTTACATTCAAAGGAGGGGGATGAATATACTAGATTCAATCTTAAATGATGCAAGGATTGAATACTAAGTAGATTGGTTGTGTTTGGAATGTTTTTGACCCTCTTTTGTAAGTTGACTAGTTGAATTAAAATTAAGTGTTGGAAGTGAAGACAAAGTATGAGAAAACAACGATCTACAAATTCGAGATTCATTCGTGCACCTAGATTTGAGAAGTTTGAGATGATTCATAGCTGCTCTATGAAATGTGTCAAAAGTTGCAAGGATTGTGTGTCCAAACCAGGTCGCCCTCCTATCGGTCCTCCAAACTTTATGCACATTGAAGAGGGTTTTTTGTCTCTGTAAATAAAGCTTAACTCTAGAAGTATAGCTACGCACCTGCTTTCTACACACAGAAGGAAAGGGAAATGTGTTGGGAATAGGGGTTTGCCTTTAGGTCAAACCTCGGCTTTGGAATTATTCAAGTGGTTGAAATAATGTAATTGAAATGACTGAAAATAGAAATTCGCCTCTTTGAGAGGATGTTTAATTTCTTAGAAATGAAATGCTTATACCTCCTTGTGAAGTTTTTCTTGCCTCCACATGGAATTATGATTTCATGAATTAGAATGATGATCTCCTCTTCAATGCTTGAAATATTGACTCTATTATTTCTCCAAAGATTGAAGGAAGATTGAAAATGCTCAATTTCTCTTGAGTTCTTGAATGCTTGATCTCTTGAATGCTCAGATGCTTGATTGAATTTCATGATCTTGTCAAATGAGAGGGTAAATCCCTCTTATATACTTGCTTGTAGGATTAATTGACTGATTTTCTGACATGAGTCGACATAGAGGGGATTTTCCCACTTCAAATTTGAGATAGGAGAGGGAGAGGGGTCCAAGATAGCTCCCCATTAAGGTGGACTAGGGTGCCATGCCCTAGTCTTGCCCTAATTTGGGGCAAGATCAAGGTGCATGCATGGTGCATTATTGAGTTGCATGAAGTTTTTGATATGTGTGAGCATAATCAGGTCTCCGATCAAGCTGAGGGGTGCAAACACTAAGGTGAAGACCCAAATGTAGTCAAAAATTACAAGGGGTGCAATTTTAGGACATTACAACTAGTGTCCATTTGTGACACTTGTTTTCAATTCGAAAGCCTGTGCATTTTTGTTCAATTTGGAGATGATTTTGGGAGCTAGCAATGTCTATTTGACCCATTTTAGATGCATTGCAAAGGTAATGGTTCTTGGGAACCCTTAGAGGTGTCTTGTGTGGGTTTTGAGTAGGATTGGTTGGTTTTGGTGGCATCCAATTGCAACTAGGGTATTGTAGGAGTCATCTGTGACACCTAGGACCTAAATGGTGGTCCTATTGGTTGAACCAAGTATTGTAACTCTGGGGATGGCCTTGTGTGACCTAAATATAATTAGTAACTTTGTCTTATGGTTAAAGAGACATTTCCTCATTTTCTATTGGTGTTTCTTGTGTTTATTAGTTGTGTTGCGTGCGTGGAACTTGTTTACTTCAAAAAAAAAAAATCCATGTATTTCTAGTGTTTTTTGCTCATCCTCTAGGGTTTCTTGGTGGGTAATTAAACAAAACCACCTTATCACCCCTTTTCACAAGGCCACCTTATCACCCCCTTGCACAAAACCACCTTATCACACCCTTGCACAAAAACACCTTATCACTCGTAGCACAAAACCACCTTTTCACCCATAGCACAAAACCACCTTATCACCCCCTAGCACAAAACCACATAAAGAATAAGGACATTGGTCTCACACAACTCAAGACATAATAAAAATGAATCCATGGTATCATATATCTAAAATTTCAATATAATTATTCTTATTTTCTATATTAACCATGTATCACTGTCATATTAGGGTCCATCCTCAGCCCATGGGTAAACACATCAAAGGTTAGGTTTCCACTATGAGATGACAAGTGTGGCTCTCCATGAGTGGGTAGTAATTGTGGACAACATCCTTCAAAGTCTTACACCCAATAAATGTTTGTAAGGCTTCAATGGAGGTCCTAGCTCTCAACCCTTGATTAACATGGTATGCTATCAACCTGGCAAATGGGATGATGACATCATAAAACATAACCACTAATACAATGAACACTTCCACCATAACACATACATATAGAACATACACAAAACTTTTCACAAAGGGTTCTATTCGGTGAATCGCCATTGATGTCCACCTTACCCTTGTCCAAGTTAGATGCACAAGGTCACTAGCTTGGGGCACATCACATCTACTAACAGAAAAAAAAATCAACCATCAGACTCATACATAAAGTTTTCATGAAAGCTACCCTTAGGTAGCAATTTTTCTGAAAAAAAAAATATTTTTTTTTTCATGAAGGGTGCACTTTGATAGATTTCCTATGATGTCCATCTCACCCTTACCCAAGTTAGGTAGACAAGGTCGCCTACTTGGGACACATTACATTTACTGGTTACTACATATGCCACTACACATATGTTTTCATGGTATCCACAAAATTGCTTTACACACAAAAATTCACTTCATGTAACACTTCACAAGTATATCACATTATATCACAAGATGACATGTATGCAAGATTACAAAATACTACAACACAACAAGGTATAAACAAATTTTAGTAAGAGGGTAAGGTATACACATACATTTCACTTATTCAAATAAGATTTGTTTCATTACTCAATTATGTCCATATTTACAAGTATCTTGTATTTATAAACTTTACCATGAATTACACTTAAATTATATCTTTGGGATTGACCCACTAGTATTTTACACATCAATGTATCACACTCTCTATATTTTCACTAGATCAATGCTCAACATCATATACCTGATCAAAATTGAGTTCTTCAATCAATTATGTTTTGTATGTTTACATTTATATTAAATATATGCAACTCCAATCTATAATTTCCACATCATGATGTATAAATTTCCTCTTTCCATGGTAGTTTTCTATCCCTACTCATTTTAAAAAATCAATTGATGCATAACACCCTTAATAAAATATGGAGTTGTAGATTTATGACTTATTAACCTTTACACACATGATTTTGCATCTTTATTAAGTAAATTTTCCTTAGCAAGCTAACCACTTATCAATCCCCTCATTATAATCATGTGCACAAAGTTCTACTAAATCAACACTAGAAAATGCATTAATATCAAATACTCTTGCTTATTTTAATGTTTCTTATTTGCATGCATTCAAATTGTAATACCCCTCTAACCCTACTATAGATACATAGGTATTATGGTATTGAACCTTTACTTATATGCAATGAAGTGTATTTTCTATTAAATTCTAATTAATGTAGTTAGAGGTATATGCTAGATCTAGTTCACTACTATGATTTTGTTATGATGTTGACCCCATTCAAGTAATAGTTATATGCTCATTGTAGTAGTAGAGTAATATGGATGTCATTACATAATGTAGTTAATCTGATTAGCATGTAAAGGGGAAAATTTGATTTGACAATTTGCAACATAGAAGGAGAAATCACCAAATCAATTTTCGCTTTGAGGGAGGAATTCCTTTACATTCAAAAGGGAAAGAATCCACTAGATTCAATCATAAATCAGATAAGGAGTGGATGCTAAGTGGATTGATTGATTATGATGTGTTTTCCCTCTTTTGTAAGTTGAAATGCCGATTTAGGGTAAAGTGTTGAAATTGAAGACAAAACTGAGAAAATAATGAGCTACAAGTTCGAGATTTTGTCGTGCACCTGGATCTGAGTAATATAAGATGATTTGGATTTGCCCTGTGAAAATGCCCTGAAAAAGCAGGGACTGTGACGCGGCAACACAGTCCTCTGAATTTTCTGCACACCAAAAAGGGTTGCTTTGTGTCTGTGTTTGAAGCTTATTTCCAGAAGTACAACTACACACTTGTCACCCGCACACAGAAAGAAAAGTACATAGGTTGGGAATAGGGGCTTGCCTTAGGTCAAACCCCGATATTGGAATTAACCATGAAATTGAGATAAATGTAATTGAAATGTGTAGTGCCCCTCCTAGACTTGCATTTGGATTTACATATCGATAGACTTATTTAGACATATGGTTGATGCTTAAATGGTTACTTATGACTCTATTGCTATCTTAGATGGTATCAATAATGCTAGTTACTCTATGTGGATTTATGTTATTTGATAAGGTTCATCATGTTTGAAGATTTATATGGTTTATGATGTTATTATGGTACTTACCCTATTTCATGATCATGATTTTATGTGATGTCTTGATGATATATGGTGTGACTATTTTTGTGAGTAGAGACTCAGATGATGTCATATCACCATAGCGAGTATGATACGACGTTTCGATTCTCTATCACTTGTCTAATTAGTATGATGTATATGTATTGTATATGTATGTTGAGTGGTGGTTGCAGGATTGCAGGTACTAGACATCGACTCCACCTAGCTTCATAGGTATAAGCATGTTTCTATCCCAATGGCAAGTTGTCGGAGATGACATAGTTTTCCTCATACACTCTAGGTTTAAGTTGTATACCTTGTTAGTCACGTCACAACACAAGTTGATGTTAGAGTCTTGAGTTGTTGATCGTCCCCTTTGTTGACGTAAGGTGATGTGAGTCTATAATATTTATATTTAGAGATGTGTGATTGTTTAATCATTTAATTTTATTTTTTTGATTTATTGTTTAATAAGAGCTTGACTATTATTTATTGATTGTTATTATTATTTATTGTCAAATGGTTTTTATTTATTTATATTTTAATTGAGTTTCATTAAATTTTTTAATTTTTTTTGGATCGGTAATCACTTTTGACTGGAGCTACGAACCAGTGGGGACACATATAAGGGGACCCCATCCCCGAGAATATTTTTTGATAGATGAGGTATTAAAACCTCCAATTTGTTATCTGGACTCAACCTTATCACTCCAAACATCCTTATCTCTCCATGCACACCTTTATCACTCCGCATCCTTTTTCTATTCCTTATCGCTTCGCTTATCACACCTTATCACTCCATACACACCTTATTGCTCCACTCCTTATCACTCCATACATCTCCACTCCTTATATCTCCCCCTTCGCTGCATCAGTTACCTCTGCTCCTTGCAAACTACTCCCCCAACACCGCCATGTGTCTTACCACCAACTTCATGGGCCGCCGAGCACAAACAACCACCCAATGCATCCTATCTACCTGCGTGGACAAACCAACCCTCACCTGCGTACGGAAATGGATGGGTATAAACACCCCCAAATCTGCACAACCAGCTCGAGAATGCCTGGGTACGAAATCTACATGGGCCACCAGAGATGTCACGGGGACACAAGCAATGTTCGAGAGTTTCGAACCTGGGACCTCCGTATTAACACGGAGTTGCAACTTTCATTGCACTACGGGGTCATCCCCAAAAATTTAAGGTTTGAACCAAGGATGTAAGCACTACAGGCAAGAAGCCCCACTATTTCTCCATGGTTCTCTCCAGGGTAATACTCCATTTTTTACATGGTAGAGATGAACCCGTGGGGGTTTGAACCTAGGTTGTAGGCACTACAGGCAAGAAGCCCCACCATTTCACCAAAGGGTCATCCCCTAAAATTTAAGGTTTGAACCAAGGATGTAAGCACTACAGGCAAGAAGCCCCATTATTTCTCCAAGGTTCTCCCCAGGGTAATACTCCATTTTTTACATGGTAGAGACGAACCCGCGGGGGTTTGAACCTAGGTTGTAGGCACTACAAGCAAGAAGCCCCACCATTTCACCAAAGGGCCATCCCCAAAATTTAAGGTTTGAACCAAGGATGTAAGCACTACAGGAAATAAGCCCCACTATTTCTCCAAGGTTCTCCCTAGGGTAATACTCCATTTTTTACACGGTAGAGATGAACCCGTGGGCGTTTGAACCTAGGTTGTAGGCACTACATGCAAGAAGCCCCACCATTTCACCAAAGGGTCATCCCCTAAAATTTAAGGTTTGAACCAAGGATGTAAGCACTACAGGCAAGAAGCCCCACTATTTCTCCAAGGTTCTCCCTAGGGTAATACTCCTTTTTTTACACAGTAGAAACGAACCCGTGGGGGTTTGAACCTAGGTTGTAGGCACTACAGGCAAGAAGCCCCACCATTTCACCAAAGGGTCATCCCCCAAAAGGGTTTATGGTAACCAGTGAGAATCGAACCGAAGTTGATGCATAGCACCAGGATCATTAGCCTAACACTATGCCTCATGACTCGCCTTCACACCAACTCGGCTACTCATGCACCCTTAAAATTTAAGGTTTGAACCAAGGATGTAAGAACTACAGGCAAGAAGCCCCACTATTTCTCCAAGGTTCTCCCTAGGGTAATACTCCACTTTTTACACGGTAGAGACGAACCCGTGGGGGTTTGAACCTAGGTTGTAGGCACTACAAGCAAGAAGCCCCACCATTTCACCAAAGGGTCATCCCCTTAAATTTAAGGTTTGAACCAAGGATGTAAGCACTACAGGCAAGAAGCCCCACTATTTCTCCAAGGTTCTCCCCAGGGTAATACTCCATTTTTTACATGGTAGAGACGAACCAGTGGGGGTTTGAACCTAGGTTGTAGGCACTACAGGCAAGAAGCCCCACCATTTCACCAAAGGGTCATCCCCCAAAATTTAAGGTTTGAACCAAGGATGTAAGCACTACAGGCAAGAAGCCCCACTATTTCTCCAAGGTTCTCCCTAGGGTAATACTCCATTTTTTACATGGTAGAGACGAACCCGTGGGGGTTTGAACCTAGGTTGTAGGCACTACAGGAAAGAAGCCCCACCATTTCACCAAAGGGTCATCCCCCAAAATTTAAGGTTTGAACCAAGGATGTAAGCACTACAGGCAAGAAGCCCCACTATTTCTCCAAGGTTCTCCCCAGGGTAATACTCCATTTTTTACATGGTAGAGACGAACCTGTGGGGGTTTGAACCTAGGTTGTAGGCACTACAGGCAAGAAGCCCCACCATTTCACCAAAGGGTCATCCCCAAAATTTAAGGTTTGAACCAAGGATGTAAGCACTATAAGCAAGAAGCCCCACTATTTCTCCAAGGTTCTCCCTAGGGTAATACTCCATTTTTTACACGATAGAGACGAACCCGTGGGGGTTTGAACCTAGGTTGTAGGCACTACAGGCAAGAAGCCCCACCATTTCACCAAAGGGTCATCCCCCAAAAGGGTTTATGGTAACCAGTGAGAATCGAATCGGAGTTGATGCGTAGCACCGGGATCATTAGCCTAACACTACGCCTCACGACTCGCCTTCACACCAACTCGACTACTCATGCACCCTTAAAAGGGTTTATGGTAACTAGTGAGAATCGAACCGGAGTTGATACGTAGCACCGGGATCATTAGCCTAACACTACACCTCACGACTCGCCTTCACACCAACTCGGCTACTCATGCACCCTTGTTTCATTAATTGTTAATTGTTGGATTTTATATTTATTTAATTTATTTTATTTTAATGATGCCTTTTTGGATTTTCTATTGTTATTATTTATTTGTGGCTATTTATTCAATTATTGGTATTTAATTAATTAATATTATTTAAACAAGGCATTAATATTTTATTAATTGATAAATATTATTATCCATGGTTATTTATTTAATTTATGTTGTGGTTTATCATTTATTGGGTGAATAAATAATATTTGTTGGGTGAATAAATAATATTTGTTGGGTGAATAAATAATATTTATCGTGAATAATATTTTATCTTGGGTATGCAAGTTATTATTTTAATTAAACCTACCTACCCTCTTATTTAATTGGTCGAATGGTGGGAGGTAGATAAATATAATATTTATTTATTATTTTTGTTGAACTTTGTGAGGGTTGGTATAATATATGGTTTTTGGGATTAATCTAATTGGTCGGCTTTTAATTAAGTTTTGGGTTTAATTTTTTTTATATATTTTGGTTTTATGTGCATTCATGGGAAGTTGGCTGGGAGAAATTTTCAGATTGCTTGAGGGATTTAGATTTTGGTTTTTGATTTTGGATTGCACTTGGGAGCTTGTTGGATTTGGAGTTCTTCATCAGATTTTCTTTGCCCTTGCTTTGTTTTCCAGGTTGGATTTGATTGCCCTATTCTCAGATTTTGATTTACAAGAAAGATTGTTTGTTGAAAGATTGTCTTGGGAATTTTTTGGGGAATGAATTAGTTGTTATTATTGGTTCAAGATTGAAAGGAATGATTTTGACAAAGATTGCATTCAAAATAGAAATATGATTTTGTGTAGTGTTGGGAATGGGTATGAATAATTTATGATTTGCATTGTTATACTCTCCTGTGAGAGTATTATGTGTTGATCCTTAATTTTTGAGGCTTTATTTGCCCTATCTTATCTTATTTCAGGGTCTCTTAAGGTCTGAAGTCTTTTTGGTGTGATTTGATTAAGTATGGTTGTGTCTACAACTCTTCCTATGCACATGTTTTCTTATTAAAGCTTAAATTCTTGGATGATTGGACTATTTGCTATGCAAACCCTATTTTGCTCTCTTGTTGACTTTTGATGACTACTGGGTTGGTTTTGGACCCTGATTGAGCATGTGCCCAAATTTGGGCAAGCTTAAACACCTCTCCATCCCATTTTTTCAAAAGTTGCAACTTAGATACCAAAGCGCTAAAACTAATTGCAAAAGTGCCACTCTAGGCTGTAAAAGTGCCACTCTAGGCTGTAAAAGTGCCAAAGTAGTGTTACCATGTTTTTGGGTCAGTTTTGAGGTCCTCAATTGGTCTTTTTGGCTTGATCTTCATTCTAGAGGCTTGTTCTATCATTTTTGGTAGTTTTTGTGCATTATTCTATTCATTTGTGATATGTATGAATCCATTTTGGCTTAGTCAAGTGGTTTTGTGCTTGATTGTTGAGGTATTGATATGTTGCTCCAACAAGTTGAGTGTGTCCTTGCTATTGAGGAAGGGTAATTTGCAGCTCTGGTGAGAGGATATGTTGTGCCTCATTATGGAGGATTATTCCATGTTATCGGATTCATCTGTTGCCACTTTTATGTTCATTTGACATTCTTGAGGCTCTCTTTCTTTATTGTTGCAATTTGGCATTTTGAGCTTATGGCTTGGTTCTTGATAGTGGTTGTTGGATTTCATGTTGATGATTACCTTTGAGATTTATGTGTATCATATTTGTAATGAGTTTTGGATGCATTCCATGTTGAGCTTCATGTTGTTATTGTGATGTATCTTGTTATGTTTTACCCTATGGTTTTGGTCCATGGTAGGGAGAGTGGGCTCTTGCATGTGTAGGACCAAGGTCATGAGCATTAGATCTCTATGAGGGGTTCTAGACCTATGGAACCACATGAAGAGTTTTATTGTAAATGCAAATGATAATCTTTAATAAAATTGATTAGTGGGTTTGGGTATTTATGAGTTCACTAAACAAGATAATAATTGGTTTTGTGGCCCCACCTTATAGCCCTAGAATCAGCGTATGCTCAGGATGAGATTAGGAAGATCGTTGGAGGGGTAAACCAATCTCCCTTGAATGAATCCAAGGTGGATATGGTTCCATATTTCTATCAGGGTGAGGCTTGGCCCCTTCTTTGTGAGGATAGCATGTGATGACACTTATTCCCTACATGTGTCCATTATCCATATTCCTTGATTTGTTGATTATGCCTTTGGGAGTTTGGTTGCTTTGTTTTAGCCATGCGATGTGATTGGATGTTGGATTGTTATGTTGGACTCTTGTGATGTCATTTTGTATCCCTTGGTTGTCAGGTGTCAACTTAGGTCTCAAGTGTGAGTTGGAACCTTAGTCATCTCCTAGCACGGGGGGTGGTTCCTATTTGGTTCCACATGGTCAGGTGGTTTGATGCCTTCTTCCATTTGAATTTTCTTCTTTGGATGTTAGCGTGCATAGATATGGATTCTTTGGAGCATATTCTATGTAATTAGAATTGACATTACGTGTTATGAAAGATGCAAATGTAAAGAAGACTATGTAATTAGTGTATTGAGAACATTTATAATAGTGTTTGAATCCAATAACACTGAGAGGGGGGGTGAATTAGTATTATACCAGAATGATTAAAATTAGCCTTATTAAAACATGCATACATCAACCAGTATATTGGTATATACAGAATTGAAAGAAGTAAAGAAACCAATAAGCCAATCACATAAATGAGAATCATAACACACAAAATTATACGTGGAAAAGCTCAAAGAGGAAAAACCACGGTGGGATTTGTAACCCACAATATCAATCCACTAGCCATATAAATAGATATTACAGAATATGAGGGGCACGCACTTGCAAGAAGGCTTACAACCTAGAGAACACTGCTCAATCACAAAAGGAGCCTCACTGACTACATAAAAATCCAAACTACAATCTGGAGAAGTGTTGAACTACCAAGATAGCATCTTCTATGCCAGAAAACAGTTCCAGTTTAAGCTTTGTTTGTTCCAGTCTGAAACCCTAAACCCTTTACCGGAATAACCCTTACATGATTTTCCTCACATACATAATCTCTCTGATATATTTTACATCATATAATATTCACATATCCATAATCTCCCATTTCATGTGTCTCTCAAAATGATCTAATCCAACTGACCTATATACCCTATACAAATTATCATGCCTAATGTCGACTTATAAAGATATATACAATATCAAATTACATGTCAGCCAGATAACATAAATGCATAAACATTAAAAACAATTGCCGATGTCAGATCCAAGAGATGTCAACCTCCAATACCGATAACCATATTCTAAACCATGTTGGCCTGCATTGTCGGTAACCAAAGTAATCCTTCTGTCCTATCGGTTCTGGTGTAGTGTCTGTGAAGTGCCTGCCGGTATACAACTGAACCAAAACATGAAGCCAAAACACAATACCATGTTGCCATCAATGAAAACATAGTGAAACCAATCAATTGAGTGTCAATTTCCAACAATCTCCCCCTTTGGCATTGATGGCAACACTCACGTGACAAATGATCAAGGTTTCATCTGTCGGTTTCATGCTGCCTGCTCCCCCTGAGCTGAATATGCAAAATACTCCACATCTCCATAACTCCATAACTCATAACTCTATAACTCCCCCTAATGTGGACAACTCCTTCTATATTTCACATTTATACCACTCCCCCTTTGACATCAATGCCATCAAACAATCTAAAAAGAATGTCAAAGATTTAAAAAAAAACTATACAATTAATATACCAAAAATATCTTACCAGAGCTGAACAAATTTCAAAATTTCTGGATAAGCCTTCTTGAGTAGCTCAAGATAGGTATCCCAACCTATTTTGAATGTGCTGGAAATAGATACAAGTCCATTTAGTATATGTGCAACTGACTCTTTCTCATTTACCTTTGCCGGTGTGGGCTTTCTCACCATATCCATACATTCTTTCTTATGTACACTGAGTGAATCCAACCGGGGACTCACCAAGCCTCTCAGACTTCTGGCCCTTCTTATAATTTTGTCTCTTTCCTTCTCAAGAACAAAAATTTGGTTTTCCAAAATCAAATTTTAACCATCAATGGATGTAGTCAATGAAGTCAGTCTGTCAAAAGAGTTAGCTATATTTGCAATTTTCTCTTGAAGTTATTTTTTCTTCTTATCCACATTAGCTGTAAGTATATCAGTGTTGCAACATACCCTATAAATATTTGTACATTGTTTCAAAGAGTTATCTATCAGTTTCAGCTTCTCATAAATCTTTTTCTTCTTTGATTCAATCCCCTGATCAAATGCAACACTCTTAGTCTGAGTGAATCTCTCTAGTGCTTGCCAGTTTGAAATCTACTGTAAGGATTGAAAATCCTTTGAAATATGCTCAGTAATTATTTTAAACTTATCGGATGGGCTTGCTTCATTTTCAATCTTGCACTCTGGGACTACTCTGTGTAAAATAGTGATTGATTGATCAATAATCCCTTTATCTGTAGATCCATCCTTCATTAGTTTTTGTGCTGCCATCATCATGAGTTTAGTAAGACTCATCTTTGTTATGTTTTACTTTTCAACCTGTGATGTGTCAATTGATAACAATGATGGACCAACTACCGGTTCCCTGTCGGTTTCCCCTTTCTTCTCCTTTGATGATTTAGCCTTTATAACCTTCTCACTTGCACCAGTGGCTTCACCACTTGGTGCAGTCTGTGTAACTATCGGTTCCATTGTAGGAACTATAACCTCAACCTGTACATTTGTATCCAGAGGACAGTTATCCTCAATATTAGTATCCTGTACAACATCAACTTGTTCACTCTCTATGTTAACCAGTATCTCAATATTTGTTTGTACATTTGTATCAACCGGGGGCTTAATTTCTACTATCTTAATATTTTTCAAAATTGAGGGTGAAGTACCCGTAATCCCCTTTCCTTTTCCTTCAGTCGGGGTGTCAATAGTGTCTGTCTTAGATTCCAGTGAAGTAAAGAATCCTTTGTTCTCTCCAAAGAACTTAACCCATACCTTTTGAGTTTCTTTTATTATTTCATTTACCCTTCCTAGCATCAGACTGGTTATTCTATGTTTTATATTAAAAAAATTTCTATCTACCACCTCTAGTGTCCTTTCCATTTTTTCTAGGGCAATAGTAACACAAACAAATAATAGCTCTTGAATTTTAATATGCTTATCTTCTTGCATAGCTAACAGTCTTCTAGCATCTAACATATTATACAACTCAACCGATATTTGATTTTTAATTTCTATTAAGGCTTTCTCATAAATATCCAAGTATAACAAGACTGCTTCCTCTACCTCTCTTTGTTCATCCTCTTCTAAATGATCATAGTGTAGCGTCCTAAAATTGTGACACTTGCAATTTCGACCGCGTTTGGATCTTCACGATGGCGATGCAACACTGAACCTGAATGGAGACCCCGAAACTTGCTCATGACACCAAAAACTGCATTTTTCAAGCACCCTGGCCTGATCCTCCTTGCACCCTGCTGTCCCGGGAGGTGGGACCAGAGCGCCCAGTGCCCTGGTCCTTCAGGACTAGGGCGCCTAGCGCCCTGGTCCCCCAGGACCATGGCGCCCAGCGCCCTGGTCCCTGGCCCTATTTTGTGCCCGGTCTCCTATGGGACTTCGGGCCTTTTTGTTTGCAAATTGGAAAATAATATTTCCTGGTCGGCCTAAGGTCAGGAAAATCAGTCTTTTAACCCTAATTGGCAAGTATATGAACTACATTTCCTCTCTCAAAAAAGGAAGGAGATATGGGTACAAGGCGTGGAAACGATATTCAAACATTCAAGCATTCAAGCATTCAAGCATTCCTTCAAGCAATTGATCATTCTAAGTCTCCATTCAAGGCTAAGTGTTGCATTCAAGACAAGGATTCAACCATTGAAGAGGAGATCACATACTACAACATACAACATACAACATACAACAAACAACAACATCTATACCTTCGCATATAAGGATACAAACATCCTTACAACAAGGTATTAGTACTTGTTTTACATTACATTTACAACATTTCTCATTTCTTGGTTAATTCCAAAACCGGGGTTTGACCTAAGGGCAAACCCCTAATCCCTAACTCCCCAATCGTCTTCGCTTTTCTGTGTGTAGGTTGCAGGTACGCGGCTGAAATTGAAGATCTGGAATCCTTGTGCAGAGACGAACAGATCCCCCTTCGTTTCGCGGATTTTTCGGAGGACCGTGTGCACGCCAAGCGCCTCGTCCCGTCAACTTTTGCTCAAATTTGCAGGACAGCGCCGTCTCGACATTTTACTGCTAATTCCAGGTCTGCAGCTTCATATCATATCCCTATCTCTGTTTATAAGTGAATCTTTCTTGCTTCTACATGCATTCCTAGTTCAATTTTTCTAACTACATTCTTTACAAAAGAGGGTATCCTTGCTATCACAACCCTTAAAACTCATTTAGGATCCAATCTTGCATTGTGTGGGATTGGATCTTGTGGGTTTCAACCCCTCTTTTGAATGTAAAGTCCCTCCTAAGTGAAAACCATCAACCCTAGTGACTCTCCCTTCTCTCTCCTTGGAGGTGGGGAGGGGAGAACGACTAGGGTTTGATTTTTTCGCTTTACATTTTGGTGAACCTGACGTGAACATCTTTTCTGATTATTGATAGTTAGATCTGAAAATTGGATTCCTTGATTACATTTCCATGTTTGATCTTTAGCAAAATTTTAGAGGTTAATTGCGTAAAAACCCTAAATTTTCTTTTTAAGTAATTAAGCTTGTGAAATGTTTAATTGTTAATGCTTGTTTCAGATCTGCCCTTCTATTACAAATTATCAATTCATATTTGTGCGTTAATTTTGAAAATTAAGTGGTTAAGTGTCAAAACCCTGATTTTTGAAACCCTCTTGATTCAACCTTTGTCCGACAATTTCACTGATCAAAACATCTCCAAATCAGCTGTAACTTTGGATTCCGCAATAAAATCATAATATCTTTTATCCCTGAAAATTTGGAAAAAAGTTGCAAGGACTGTGTGCACCCCGAGCGCCATCGTCCCCGATATTTTTTCTGAAATTTCGGGAGCTCGATCTTACTGTATTTTTCTGCTAAAATCCAGAATTTTGGCTGATTTTATCAATTTTAACACCTTCAAAATTACAGTCAAAGTTGGTCTAGCGATTGCTTGGATTGAGGCTTCTAATCATTCAAAAATTGTTGAAATTGAAATTTGTGTCAAAATTATGTTTCTTACTGTCCTAAATCTGAAAAGTGTGTTATCATTCATTCGAAATTTCAGTGATTTATTCAAATTTTTGCAATTTGTGACTTTTGAAATTAAGTGCTTAATTACAACAACTTTGATTTCCGCTTTCAAAATTGAATTTTGCGTGAAATTGAGTCAACTTTTAAATTTCAAAACTTGCATTGCTTTTGGTATTCCCTCTAAAATCATAAAATTCAAAATTTCAGTTTCCCTCTCTTCTTCAAAATTCAAATTTTGCATTTTTCGACAATCTTGGTAGGGTTCAATTTTGAGATTGCAACTTTAATTTGGCCTATTTACAGATCGTAAAATCACTCAATTTTTTCAGGTTAGCTGTAAAATCATCATAACTTTCATTCCTGCAAATTTCAAAAAAAGTTGCGAGGACCGTGTGCACCCCGAGCGCCACAGTCCCAGACATTTTTTCCAAAATTTCGGGAGATTGTCCTGATTGTATTTAACAGCTTAAATCTGGAAGATTGGTTGGTTTTACTGAAATTTGCTACCTCTAAAATTCAAAATCTTCTCTCTCTCCTTAGTGCATGAGTTTTACAACAATAAGCCCTACTTACACTATTCCCGTTAGACGAAGCCTTAGAATTAAGTCCTTCCAAGGTTTAATTACTGAGGAGATGGAACCTAATTTGAATGGCCTTTTTAACCAGGACATGGGTAATTCCTCTAATCCTCTTAATGATGAAGAAGCTCTCCATGAGGTTTCTGAAGAACAACTTTCGAAGTTGGATAACCAATTTGATGATTTTCGACAATGGATGTCTCAAGAATACCCCAATAGTCAAGCTCTTTCATTAATTGAGGGTCTAAAACGTATGGTTCAAAGTGATAAGAATGGAATTGATATTTTGCGTGGTATTGCACACATTGTGGATTCAAATGTGATGCCTATGAAGAGTTGTGCTGAAACTTTGGGTTATACACAACCTCCTACTCAAGACAATCATTCTATTCCTTTGACGACTCCTATTGCTAGTATACCTACTTTTACATCAAACATAATGACTACTTCAATACAAGACATTCCTCCTATGATCACTAGTCATGGGGGCAATCCTTCTTCTTCAATCAACCCTCTTCCTTCATTCAATCCGACTTCTTCATTCATTCCTTCAATGAGTGTTCCTATTATATCTCCACAAATGAACATGACACAAGGGGGCAATTCGTTTTCCATTCCTCCTTGTAGTGTTCCTCCTGTCCAATCATCTCCTATGACTAACTATCATAGTGTCCCACCACCTTACTCTCTACCTTCTTTCAATAACATAACACCTCCATCACAATCTAACACGTCTAATATGAACTCTTCGACTGAAGCAACCATTAACAATCTTGCACAAACTGTCTCTTCTTTATAGCAACAAATTGCCTCTATGAATCAATCTAAGTTTAGTGTGCCCACATTTGATGTTGCGAGCCCAATTTCTCTTGATATTGTTCGAGCTATTCCCCCTAAACATGTTGAAATTCCGCATTTGGAGCTTTATAATGGTAAGGGTGATCCTCTAACACATGTTAAGACCTTTCAAACAATATGTACTGATTTTGCTTATGACCAAAGGTTGCTTGCAAAATTGTTTACTAGAACATTAAGAGAGAAAGCCCTACAATGGTATTGCTCGTTGCCTTCCTATTCTATTACTTCTTTCGAACAACTTGCAGATGCTTTCATTCAACAATTTCAAAACAATATAAGTCCTAAAGTTACTTTGATTGATTTAATGCATTGTAAACAAGGTGTTAAAGAAAAAGTGACTGATTTCATTGGTAGATATAAGCATTTGTATGCTCAAATTTCCTTTCCAGTGCCCGACAATGATATTCAAAGAATCTTTATTTCTAATTTACAAAAAGACATTAGAGAAAAACTCCTATTTTCTGAGTTTACTTCTTTCCAACAGTTGTGTGCAACTCTTCACAATTATCAACTGACTGTGAGTCAAATGGAACAATCACATCCTATGGCTCCGAGTGATAAGGGTGATAGTAGTCAACAACCATTTGGGAAGTTTAAACCGAACAGAGAGTCCATTAAATTCAATGAAAACATCATCAACAACAATGTGAATGCAGCATCAAGTGTGTCTCCTATTTCTAAGTTTTTCAAGAGAGAAAGAAAGTTTACTCCTTTGAATGAATCATTGCATAGTATTATGAATAAGTTATTGGAACAAAATGTGCTTACTCTTCCTCCTATAAGGCAAATTGATCCTGCAAATATTAATTCACCTTATTTTGATAACAAATCTTTTTGTCAGTTTCATCGCATGATACTGAAAAATGTTTTGCTTTAAAGGGGAAAATTCAAGATTTGATTGATAATAATACTATCTCTGTTTCTGGAGTGAATGATAAAGGCAATACATCTGTAGCTCCTCCTAACCAAAATCTTCAGATTTTCACTGATCCATTACCTTCTCATACCTCTAATGTGATTGATACTACTGATTCCTCTGTCTCACCTGATGATCTTGTGTCTATGACTCCTAATGTGATTAACTTTGTGGAGCAGCAGAAAATCCCTAAAGAACTTTCCATCACCTTTGATTCTAGTGAAACTATCAGGGCACCTGATGGTCCTTTATACATAGTTGCAAAAGTAAAAAATACACCTTGCCGTGGAGTGCTTATTGATCCTTCTTGCATGGTTAATATCATTACTGAAGAATTTCTTTTTACTTTGCAATTGAATCAAGTGATCTATGACAAAACAGATGTGGTTGTGAAATTATTTGATGCATTTTCTTCTCCTACAATTGGTTCTATTACATTACCTATTGAGGTCCATAACAAATCCCTTGATGTGGACTTTGCTATTATTCCATCATCCGAACAATTTCGTGTGAAGCTAGGCTATCCTTGGCTGTCTTCCATGAAAGCTATTGCTTCTCCTATTCACAAGTGTTTGAAATTTCCCCATAATGGTGAAGTTGTTACTGTCAATCATAGTCTCTTTAAACTAGCTGAAAGAACTTCTAGCGTTCCTATTGATTATTTTTGGCCTAAACAATTCCAATCTCTTCCTCTGCGAAGTGATCATCTTTTCAAATCTTATCAAAAGTGGAAAAAGGATATGATCCTTTCTCTAAGTGAACCTAGAACACCCAAACTTGATATTCCTATCATTCTTGAGAGGGAAGTTCTTCCTTTGAAAGATAAAACTAATGTCTTTCCTCAAGAAGATTCCCAACCCATCCCTATGGATGTGACTATGTCTATGTCTGATAAACTTCCTAAAAGTAGACCTATACCTCCTCGTCATGATGGACTTGGCCTCCTTCCTAAACCAAATATTCCTCCCTTATATGGAGCAGTTCCTCCTCCTTCCTCTTATGGAGAGAAGAGACCTTTCTCTTCTCCTATTGTTCAACCTAAGAGACCACAACCTAAACACCCAAGTGATAAGGATGAGAACATTCCTCCTCCTCAATCTTCACAACTTCCTACTAAGACTAGACGAAATCGTTCTGCACGTGAACGCCGACGAAAGCGTCGTCTTAGAGCTCAGGCAGCTGCTTCTCAAACTTTGCGATCCCCAAAAACACCTTCAACAAGCATTATTCCATTTTCTCCTCAGCCGACGATTGAGCCGAAATCTCCTAAACATAAGATGCATGATGGTCTTGATCCTGTGCGAGTTAAAGATCCTATTTTTATAAATCTTGATGATGATATAGATGAAAATGTTATTCATGATGAAAATGTTACTCCTGTTCATTCTGATAGTGAATATGAATATGTTGATGTTGATAACCGTTTATCTAACGAATTTTCTAAAGCACTTATCCTAGCTCCTAGAAAAGAACAACGTGGCTTGGAACATGAACATAGCCCTTGTTTGGATCTTGTGATAGCTCCATCTGCTATGTTGGGTGTTCCTCCTCTAGCGTGTTCCCTACCTTCCCGAAATATTGATCAGCAAGATCGGGGGGTAGATGACGTGCTAGACTAGTTTCATTAGCATAGCAGATTCTCTCCCCCTCTCTTTTGTTACTTCTTCTATGTGTTATTCTCATTCTTCTATTTGTTGTCCTTAGTGTTGTCTACTTGAGGATGATGCAAAGCATTGAGATCTCTTTTGGTCTCTCTCATGTTGACTCAAAAGACACATGTGTTCCCTTCTTCTAGGTGACCTTCCTTGATTGGGGAATGAAGAACAATTATGCATACATACATATGATATACATGAATTATCATACAGCATACTGACCCCGAGGAAAGTGAAGTCACCTTGTGCTTTGTGTTTTGTGTCTATTATCCTTGGGCTTATCTCACACTTGGGGGCTAAATCCTTGTGATAACATGCTCCTTTCCCTTCTCATTTCTTATATGTATCACTACCTTAAAGCAATCACCCCCGGTGAGGCGTGTGCGATCGCTTTAACGTAGGGGGGCATACATCCCGTTCATATCTTTTCAAGATACTTGAAAATTTCTTGACAAATTTAGCTTTGCCTTGAAAATTTTTGATATCTTTCTTGCATGACTCATAGTGAGGGAACCTTACTACTGACAGTCATGGCTCTCCCTCGTGATCTTCCCTTTTACTTTGTCAATCGAAGTCGTAAGATCCTTAGTCCACTGGGGGCTTGGTGTATCTTGCCTCCTTGACGTGGTGAAAGTTTTTCAATATTGATTCCTTGTACTTTACCGGAAGTATGAGCGTATGCTTATACTCCCGCTAAAGTGGGGGCTAAATGTAACATCCTAAAATTGCGACACTTGCAATTTCGACTGCATTTGGGTCTTCATGATGGCGATGCAACACTGAACCTGAATGGAGACCCCGAAACTTGCTCATGACACCAAAAACTGCATTTTTCAAGCACCCTGGCCTGATCCTCCTTGCACCCTGGTGTCCCGGGAGGTGGGACCAGAGCGCCCAGCGCCCTGGTCCCTGGTCCCTGGCCCTATTTTGGGCCCGGTCTCCTATGGGACTTCGGGCCTTTTTGTTTGCAAATTGGAAAATAATATTTCCTGGTCAGCCTAAGGTCAGGAAAATCAGTCTTTTAACCCTAATTGGCAAGTATATGAACTACATTTCCTCTCTCAAAAAAGGAAGGAGATATGGGTACAAGGCGTGGAAATGATATTCAAACATTCAAGCATTCAAGCATTCAAGCATTCCTTCAAGCAATTGATCATTCAAAGTCTCCATTCAAGGCTAAGTGTTGCATTCAAGACAAGGATTCAACCATTGAAGAGGAGATCACATACTGCAACATACAACATACAACAAACAACAACATCTATACCTTCGCATATAAGGATACAAACATCCTTACAACAAGGTATTAGTACTTGTTTTACATTACATTTACAGCATTTCTCATTTCTTGGTTAATTCCAAAACCGGGGTTTGACCTAAGGGCAAACCCCTAATCCCTAACCCCCCAATCGTCTTCGCTTTTCTGTGTGTAGGTTGCAGGTACACGGCTGAAATTGAAGATCTGGAATCCTTGTGCAGAGATGAACAGATCCCCCTTCGTTTCGCGGATTTTTCGGAGGACCGTGTGCACGCCGGGCGCCTCGTCTCGTCAACTTTTGCTCAAATTTGCAGGACAACACCGTCTCGACATTTTACTGCTAATTCCAGGTCCGTAGCTTCATATCATATCCCTATCTCTGTTTATAAGTGAATCTTTCTTGCTTCTACATGCATTCCTAGTTCAATTTTTCTATCTACATTCTTTACAAAAGAGGGTATCCTTGCTATCACAACCCTTAAAACTCATTTAGGATCCAATCTTGCATTGCGTGGGATTGGATCTTGTGGGTTTCAACCCCTCTTTTGAATGTAAAGTCCCTCCTAAGTGAAAACCATCAACCCTAGTGACTCTCCCTTCTCTCTCCTTGGAGGTGGGGAGGGGAGAACGACTAGGGTTCGATTTTTCCGCTTTACACATAGTAGAACTGTACGTTATTTAACACGCCATCCTTAATGATTTCATCTACTAATTTTGCACAAGTTCTAGGTGGAATGATATTCACATTACCAGATTGAATAGTTGTATCAGTGTCACTCTTCTTGTGCCTCTTTGTAGTACTAGATGCAGTTGAAGTGGTTACTTTAGATGCTTGCTTCTATGCTGGTATTTTGAATGTAACCTTCCTAACCGGTTTCTTTTTAGCTTCAACCTTTGTTTCCTTTGTTTTCTTTCTTACAACCCTCTTGAATGCCAACTATGTGTCATCCACGGATTCTGACTCTGTAGTAACAAGTTCAATATGTACTTCTGGATTCTTCCTCTTCCTGCCTTTCTCCGGGACAACATAAATTAATGCTTTGATATCCTATGAGACCTCAACAAATTTGTTTTCTTTTCCCTCTTGCTTCTCTCTCTTCTTCCGATTGAACTCTATTTCAACCTCATGTGTTTTCTATTGTGCAGTACCATAGGGTTTCTTTGCCTCATCAATAGGTGCATCAATAAACATTTTTGCATAGGCATCAAGAATCTATGCATCCACCTCATAGCCCATTTCCTCAATCCAAATCTGTCAGGGCTTAACCGCTTCCATAAGTATTTCATCCTTCTTCACCATGAAGCATATGTCAGTTGAATATTTTTCTACAATATGCTTAAGTACCCTTACCCTAGACATCATATATTTCTTTAGTGCTTTGAAATATCCCCATAGCTTATCATTTCTATGACTTCCTAAAGCAACAATTTACTATTTCAATTATCTCCCTACTAGGATGTCAAATGCCCATTGCCTTTTACCAAAACTGGGTGTATCATTCAAGAAATATAACATTAAGGAAACTATTCAGTTGCCATACCAGAAGGTTCCCTTCTTATCTCCCTTTATCTTCCCTAGGTTTATTAACAATTCATCTAACATCCAACCACATAGATCAAATTTCACATCCTCTCTCATCATTTTGTATGCAACCAAAATGCAAGAACTGGAGACATAATTCAGTCGGTTTGACTGAGTTACCTTATTCCCGATGATCATTCTACCAAATGTGATGTCTATGTCGCTAATAGTGCTCACTCTCATAGATCTCCTATCAGATGTCGTGTCGGTGATCTTATTCACGAAATCATTCGAAACCTTCTTATCTGGATGTTGCCCAACCGATGGTAAACCAGTGATTGCCCAGATGACTTCCTTGGTGATTTTGTAAGGTCTATCTAAACATATAAATTCCCCATGTACTCTACTCAAAACATACCTAATTATCTCATCTTTGAATTTCAGAATGTCCAGAATGTTGGTAAACCCTAAGTCTTCAATGTGTTTGTATGTCGGTTTGATCTTTCTAGATTCTCCCATCAGCTCACTCATATACATGCCCTTAATTTTTTATGTTCCCAAGTCCTCTACGTGATAGTGAATATATGCCCTAACATCTTCTACATAGACAAATCCCTCTGGAACATGGGAAAATGCTCCAATTGAATCTTCTAGGGTAGCCACATGTAGATACCACTTGAAATTTGGCCTGGGGCGGTCCTTGACCTCTACTACAGTTAGATTTGCAACAAAAATAGGAATAGATGATGATCCTGCTTCCATGTTTAAAGATAAATACCTTTTGATTGCTCTCGGTGAAAACCTCCAACAAATTCCTCCAGACATCGGTGAAATCACTAAAGAAGAAATCTAATTGGTCTGAAATGCCTTGATCGCTCTTAGTCACTTTTAATCGCTCTTAAGTCGCTCTGAATGCAAGGTGATCAATAATGAAGTGAATTTGACCTTTTAACCTCCATGAAAAACCCTAATCTTCCATTGACATAAATAACTACCGATGAAAGATACCGGATCTCGCACATAACATATCCATGCTGGATAATCATCTCCATGCCTGATAATCATCTCCAATGTCTAGAACATCTTCCATAACCTCTTCTTAGGGCATATGTAGCATCTTCATGAATTTTGTCTACCCCTAAGGCATCTACCTCAGTTATCGGATGAGCTACCTGTCGGTGCAGGAGCAACCTCTTCTGCCAGATAAGTAATCGGTGCATTTCCATCTGATGATTATTCTTTAGTCTTCCTAGCCCATCTCTGAGTATGATCTTGTTGGATTTCACTAACCTTCTCTTTCACTTTCTCATTTGATCCTCCATTACCAACCGGTGGATTTATGTTTCTATAGAATTTAGCAATATGTCCAACCTCATTACATGCATAACATTTAACATTGTTCCTTTGAATTGCTTTGCTAAATTTGGTGAAATTGCTTGACTTGCACTGATTAGCCATATGTCCAAACTTTTCACAAGCATAGCATTTAACATTCATTGTGCAATCTTCTATCTTATGACCATACTTATTGCATTTAGAACATTTACCAGGAGTAGAATCAGGGATCTGATTTTCTCTATTTCTACATTGTCTAGCCATGTGACCAAATCTATTGCAAACAAAACATCTACCATAAATTTATAAGCATTAAATTGCCTTACCGGTGCCTTATGGTTTTGATCTTCATTAACAGTATTAGAACTCTATCCTTGCTTAAATCCAAGTCCACTAGAATCTCCAATCTACCTTTGTCTCTTCAATAACTCATCTAGTTATGCCGAGCTAATCTTGAATTTTTCTTTATACTCACTTGCAGTACTTAGATCTTCTCTCAAAATTATCATTTGTCTCTCAAGCTCTTGTTCATTACTTTGGGATTGTACTAAATCAATTCTCAACATATCATTCTCATGAACCAACCTACCATATTCTTCAAATGTTTTCTTCAGGGATACAGCAAGATTTTCTTCGTTTTTCTTTGGG
This sequence comes from Cryptomeria japonica, assembly GCF_030272615.1. NCBI lineage: Eukaryota > Viridiplantae > Streptophyta > Pinopsida > Cupressales > Cupressaceae > Cryptomeria > Cryptomeria japonica. The sequence continues at coordinate 247,037,044 of NC_081415.1, forward strand.
TCCTCAATTTCCTTAGACATCCTCATAGTTATAACTTGCATTTCATTTTTCATAACCATGTTCTCCTGACTCAATTTCTAACATTGTTCCTCAAGTGCATATTTCTCTTCACCATCCTGACTTTGCAAAAGTTCCTTCCTCCTATCCGGAACCAATGATAGCCTCTCTTGTAGGACAAGAATGAATTCCCTAGTAGAATTCAATTCATCTTGTAGCTTTAAGTTCTTCAGCCTTTCAGTATCATAATCTTCAAGTGTCATCTCAAGTTGCTTATCCAAATCCATATTCATAGATTTCAGATTTAGGATCTTCCTCAAGCTGTTAAACTTCCTCTGAGGCACAAGGCTTTGATACCAATTGTTGGAATCCAATAATAGTGAGAGGGGGGGGGGGGGGGGGGTGAATCAATGTTATACCAGAATGATCAAATTTACCCTTATTAAAACATGCATACATCAACTGGTATACCGATATATATAGAATTGAAAGAAGTAAAGCAACCAATAAGCCAATCACATAAATGAGAATCATAACACATAGAATTATATGTGGAAAACCTCAAAGAGGAAAAACCACAGTGGGATTTGTGACCCACAATATCAATCCACTGGCCATATGAAGAGATATTACAGAATATGAGGGGCCTGCACTTGCAGGAAGGCTTACATCCTAGAGCACACTGCTCAATCACAAAAGGAGCGTCACTGACTACATAAAAATCTAGACTACAATCCAGAGAAGTGTTGAACTACTAAGATAACATCTTTTATGCTAGAAAACAGTTTCGGTTTAAGCTCTCTCTGTTCCGGTCTGAAACCCTAAACCCTTTACTAGAATAACCCTTACATGAATTTCCTCACATATATAATCTCTTTGATATATTTCACATCATATTACATTCACATATCCATAATCTCCTATTTAATGTCTCTCTCAAAATGATCTAATCCAATTGACCTATATACCCTATACAAATTATTGTGCCTTATGTCGGCTTACAAAGATATATACAATATCAAATTACATGTCGGCCAGATAATATAAATGCATAAATATTAAAAACAATCGCCGACGTCGGATCTAAGAGATGTCAGCCTCCAATACCGATAACCATATTCTAAACCACATCGGTCTGCATTGTCGGTAACCAAAGTAATCCTTTTGCCCTATCGATGTCGGTGCCGGTGTAGTGTCTGTGAAGTGTCTGTCGGTATACAACTGAACCAAAACATGAAGCCAAAACATAATACCATGTTGCCATAAATGACAACATAGTGAAACCAACCAATTGAGTGTCAATTTCCAACAAATAGAACTTGTAGTATGATGATTTCAGAATGAAATGTATTGAGTGAGATTGTTGTAAATGGATATTATATTGTATATGTTATTCTTGATTAGATAGGAATGAAATGATTGAGAGATATAAATGCAATGTCTTGTGTATATATCTTGTGGATGGTAGTGAATATGTTGACAATCGTGTATGCCTTCATTTGAAAGATGTTAATCTTCAATGTTAATTATCTTGAGATATGGAAGATAAATGAGTAGCTGTGGGTTGTATGGAATATATGGCTCTTCAATATGTGATTGTCATATGGTGCTAATTTCTATGTATTAGAGATAATATTGTATAACATTGACTTGTAAATGTGGAATATGAATATGTTGTTGTGGAACTTGTATTATTAAGCATTAGGATGAGATGTAGCAAAAGAGACTATGTGCTTGTTCCATGTGCTCTTATGTATTTAGACTTGATGATATGGAACTATCCCCTTATAATAAGATCTATGTTGTAGAGACACTCATCATGTTGGAATGAGATTAAATGTTGAATTAGGGGTTTGAAATATTAGATTGTGTTGAATCTTGTAGTATCATATGACTCTTGAATTTGTTTAGTAGCATGGAATCCTATTTGGAAGTAGATAAATGCTTGCTGTTATAATCTTGCATATGAATATGGATAGTATTCTTGATGGGTTGTGTAATGGTTGTGATTAAAAAAATAATCTAGTTCCATGTGTAGGGGAAGGACAAATGCATTTATATTCATGATGTTTTAAGTGATTAATGAATGAAGATGAGTATAAGGAGCATTTGGTTGGTATTTTACATGAACCTAAAGAGTATGAAATATTGTAGAGTTATACACATGTGTTAATGATTTATCATAGTTGTATAGAAGTAAATGTTCAGTGGAATGGTAGTATATGATGTTCTAGATGGATATGTGATGTGTCAGTATTATGTCAAGTAGTGATGTTGGAATACCCCAGAGAAGGAAATATCGTATAAGTTTAATTAGTGATATGTTAATGGTTAAATTGTAATTCCGCTTGCGTAATATGTTCTATGGTTATGATCATGTTGATTTATGTATTCCTAAAAATAGTTAATGATGTATTGATGTATATTGGTTGTAAGGTTGCATTAACAAATGTTAGAGATAACATAGTAGTGATGGTTGACTTCAAAAGGATTTTTTTTTTATCTCCATTTGTTAGTAGATTATGGTTTATTTCTCTAGGGTATTTTGGTGGGCATTACAAAATGATTGAAAGGAAATGTTCTCCTTTTGAGGGAGATACTGAATTATGACTGAAAATGAAATGATTATACCTCCTTGTGAAGTTTTGCTTGCCTCCACATGGAATTAGGGTTTCATGAAATAGGATGTAGATCTCCACTTCAATGCTTGAATCTTGACTTTATTGCTGCTCCAAGGCTTGAAGAAAGACCAAAGATGCTCAGTTATCCTTGAATGCTTGAATGCTTGATCACAATTTCCCATTGAGAAAATTGATTAATTTTCCGATATGAGCCGACACAGAGAGGAAAATCCTGCTCAAATTTGAAATGGGAAAAAGGGTTTTGAGGGACCCCATTTTTGAGAGGATCATGGTGCCATGCCCTTGTCCTACCCTATTTTAGGCCAAGATCAAGGTGTTTGACAAGGGAAAAATCAAAGTTTTTGGCATTTGTGAAGTGTATGAGCATAATCAGGTCTTCAATCAGGCCAAGAGGCATAAACACTAAGGTGAAGACCCAAAAACAGTCGAAATTACAAGGGGTGTAATTTTAGGATGCTATATTTAGCCCCCACTTTAGTGGGAGTATGAAGTCAATCATACTCTTGATAAAGTAAAAAGGGTTCACAATGAAAGACTTTCACCAAGTCATCAAGGAGGCAAGATACACCAAGCCCCCAGTGGACTTTAGGATCTCACAACTTCAATAAAAAGGTAAAAGGGAAGATCACAAGAGAGAGAAAGAGAGAACCATGACTACAACTAGTAAGTTTCTCTTACTGTGAGTCATGAAAAGAAAGATACCAAAAATTACAAAGCAAAAGCTAAGTAACTTTAAGTATCAAGATATGAAAGAGAGAATCATTGAGCAGAGTGTATGCCCCCACGTTAAAGCCAGTGTGCACACCTTATCAGGAGAAATTGTTGTAAGGTAGGATACACCCAAAAATACAAGCAAATTATCACAATAATTTATCTCCCAAGAGAGGACAAATCAAAGGACAATGAACACAAAACACAAAGCATGGGGTGGTTTCACTTAACTCTGGGGTTAGTATGCTTTTTTTAATAATTCATGTATATCATTTATATATATTCATAGAATTATCCTCATCCCCCTAAGAAAGGAAACCACCATGGGAGAAATGGACACATGTGTATTTTGAGTCAACATGGGAGAGACCAAAAGAGATCTCAACACTTTGCATCGTTCTCAAGTAGACAACACTTCCCAGATGTCATCTAAACATCCTTGATCACAAAAATAATCACCAAAATTACTCCATCAATTCCACATAATGATCAACTATCCAAGTTGGCCATACTACACTGTTCAACCCAAAAACCTATACATCGAATCTTCTAACTCACATGATAATCATCATCGGAGGCTAAAATTCTAGAATAAGGTACTCCAAACATCTAACTATTTTCCTCTAGCTCTGCAACACAAAATATTCAACATAAATGAAATTCCAACAAAAATACTACATTCTACCAGATGATCTGTTCTAATTCATTGGACTTAACTAAATCTTCATTTTGACTTCCGGTAGGATCAGATCACCCACTGTGGATGGAATATATGACTTTAGTTGCTATCAATGACAATATTTGACACCCTATGCAGTTTCTCTTGCCAACATGCCCCCACATTAAAGCGATTGCATATGCCTTATTGGGAGCAATTTATTTAAGGGTAGCATGCTTCCAATAGACAATCATGTTACCACAAGGAAATGCCACCAAGAAAGGACAGATCAAAGGATAATGGTCACAAAACATATAAGAGGAAGAACATAAGGGATCCACTATCTCTGGAGTTAGTATTCTCTTATGATAAATAATGTATGTCATGAATATTTATATTGAATTGACCTCATCCCCCAAAAATAGTGGAACTACGAATACAATGGAAGAAAAGCACAAGAGAGAACAAACAAATATATTTTTGAGTCAACATGGAAGAGACCAAAAATATCTCAATGCATTGAATCATCCCTAAGTAGGAAACACAAGGCACATTTACGAACAATAGCACATGTATGATATAGAGATGACATATAGAAGAATTGAGATACAAATAGAAGAATGTCACAACAGATTCAACCTCTTTATTACCTTGCACCAAGAGAGTAACAAGGGTCATCTAAATAGAACCTAACATAACACAAATACATGCCAAGCAACACATCACGGGGGAAGCACCTCATGAACAAGAAAACAAAAAAAAAGAGAGGATCCATGACACAAATGTAGGTAGTCACAAAAATCATATGCCTCCCAATCTTGTTGAACATCATTTAGGGATGATGGACAAGATGCAAGAGGAGCCACTTTGAGCATGGTAGATGGAGCTTTGGAAATTTCCAAACAAGGACCATACTCTAATAATGAGTCATTTTTTTTGTCACTGGGATCTAGGGTTCACGCTTTTGAAAAATGTGAAGGTGGATCATGATTAACATCAATAAGTTCATACATATTATTACAATCAATAAAATTAAAATTGTTAGCATGAACAAGATCATCATCCATATCATAATCTAGATTAATAAAAATAGGATATCTAACATGAAAAGAAGATGAACCATCATTTTTCTTAAGCATTTTTAATTTTGTTGATTTGAGTTGAACTTCCTCCCTAAGGTTAGGTGAAGGTTGGACAAATGTGATCAAGTAAATATTTGGTGTCTTTGAGGAGGAAATAGTTTGAGAAGCAAGCTCACGAGCCTTATCGTGACGTCTTCATTGACATTGTGTCGCATAATGATTCCTTTTAGTTTTAGCCAAGGGTTGTGAAGGTTGAAGATTGATGGACATAGGCTTCTTTTATTTCCTTAAAGGGGGAGGAATAATAGGAAACCACTAGGTTGAGACATAGAATATGCCAAGTTCTTTCCTTTTTAAGATGTAGGATGAAGGACTGAGGCATATATAGGAGGAATATAAGGTGTAGGAAGAATACTAGGTCCATCATGAAGAGGAGGAATAAGTATAGGGTCTCTAGGCTTACTCAAGGACATGATAATCTCATTTTTTAACTTTTGATAAGATAGAAAAAGGACATCACTTTGAGGCTTGATAGTTTTGAGAGGCTTAGGTTTTTTAAGCCAAAAATAATCAAGGGTGAAATTTCCACACTCACAATGGGTTTTTACATGATATGATTAAATGTTATGATAGTGCCATTATGAGGAAATTTCAAACATTTATGAATGGTAGAAGATATAGCTTTCATAGGATAGAGACAAGGATGTCCCAACTTCACACAAAATTGATCCAATGTAGGAATAATAGTGAAAGAGACATCTAAGAACTTAGTACCAATCTCAATAGGAAGATTGATAGAACCAATAGTAGGATAAGAGAAACCATCATACACCTTAACCATAACATCAGATTTATCATATGTTACTTGATGCAATTGTAAAATATAAATATACTCTTCAATGATCACATTCACCATACATACTAGATCAATGAGCACCTCTTGTGAGATTTTGTCTTTGATCTTCGTAGTGATGCCATCAGGTGCAATAATAGTCTCACTGGGATCAAAGGTAATGCACAAGCCCTTAGGAGGTGTAGGTTTGTCAACAAGAATCACAACATTATTAGATTCTACCCCAAGATCATCAGGAGAAAAGGAAAGAGACTTAGATTCAACAACATTAGTCGAGTGAGAATGCAAAGGATTGGTGAAGATTTAGAAATTTTGATTAGGAAGAGCTACTAATTTGATTCCTTTGTCATTCACACCAGCTATGGATATAGTATTATTATCAATGAAATCTTTAATTCTATTCCTCAATGTATAACACTTCTCTCAATATCATGGCTAGGTTGAAGGTGATATTGATAAAAGGATTTGGGATCATGGTAGGGTGGAAATGGTTTAGAAGAGTCAATTGGTTTGATGGGAGGAAGTTACAACACATTAACATTTATCAACCTCGACATTATACTATGCAAGGACCCAGAAAGAGGTGTTAATCATTTTCTAAAGTATTTGGATAAAGGGGCCACACCTGAAGTCATGACTGTCACTTGAGTGTTGATGTTGTCATTTATCTTGATATAACCCTTTTTGGGTTTAAACTTCACAAAATATTGTTGAGAACCCTCTTTCTTATCAATCGGATCCATTGAAAGAGATGATTCAAATTGAATCACTTGAAGCTGATAATTATGAAGCATTGCACACAATTATATAAAGGAAGGAAACTCAGAAAATAGAAGCTTATCTCTAATGTCCCTTTGAAAATTAGTAATAAAAATTCTTTGAACATCATGATCAGGCACTTGATAGAAATTTGAGAATGCAAATGTTTATATCTACCAATAAAATAAGTCACTTTTTTCTTTAACTCTTTGTTTACAATGAATCAAATCAATCAAGGTAATCTTAGGACCAATATTATTTTGAAATTGTAGAATGAAATCATTAGCCAATTGTTGGAAAGAAGTAATATAATAAGGAGATAAAGAACAATACCATTGCAAAGCTTTATCTCTAAAGGTTCTAGTAAACAATTTAGCCATAAGTCTTTGGTCACGAACAAAATCAATACACCAAGAAATATCTTCACATGAGTTAAGGGGTTACCTTTTCCATTGTACGATTACAACTGAGGGACTTCCATATGCTTCGGGGAACCACACAAACAATGTCATCGGATAATGGGCTTACAACATCAAATGTGAGCACATTAAACTTGGATTGAGACATGGAATCCAATTATTGCTGTAAAGATGTAATATTTTGGGGTAAGTTATTGATGGTTGCTTTGGTGGATGGATTGAAATTAGATATATTGGAATGTGATGGATGAGTAACATTGTTGTATGTAGGTGGAGGTTGAGAATAAGGAGGTGGAACGCAATGATATATGGGTCTGGGAGATGATTGGGATACAAATGGAAGACTCATGGAAGGAGCTATGTAAGAATATTGAGTAATAGTATTTCCCTTATGACTAATATGTGTAGGATTAACATTTTGTATGGATGTACAATCATAATGGAAGATGTAAATGTAGGCACACTAGGAAAGGTTGTAGGCATATGAATGGAATGATTGACTTGACTAATGGGTTGAGAGTAACCAAGGAGCTCAACATAACTTTTTATTGGAATAATATTAGTGTCAACAATATGAGAAAGGGCACACAACAAATCAACACCAATCTTATCACTTTGCGTTATTCTCTTTAATCCTCTAACCAAGGGGATTGCTTCACTTTTTGGATATTGTTAACTCATCCATTGTTGAAGATTTTCAAATTCATTATCAATCTTCTCCAATTGGTCAATGATAACCCTAGTTAGTGATTCATCCAAATCATGAGAATTATGAGGAGAATCAGGATAAATGATGTCATTTGATGGATTAGAGGAAGCACCAACATTCTCATGAAATAATTTATCCAAATTAGGATCCATATCCTTAGTATTTAAACCTTGGTAAGCCTTAAGTCTACAACTTATTCTGATGGGAATATTATATGTAGGACTAATGGTAACAAAACTCATTCACAAAGGAGGGAAATTTGAATGCAAAAATTTGAAACTTATGACTAAACAATACTTTTTTTTGTAAAATTGATTGATTAACCAATTAATTGAGCAATTTAAATTATGAATTTGATCAATAAATGCCTCTAAATCATATTATAACATGTCATCAAGATCATATTTGAAAATACACTTGAAAAAAATATGCAACCCACAAGTTAATTTTAGAATTATAAATTAGGGTTTTTGTGAATTTAACCTCTAAATTTATATAATCCACTTGAAAATAAAATCTATGAGTGCAAAATTGAATTTTAAAATGCATAAGAAATCAAATCTGAGAAGATAAATCAAAATTAAACATGCAAGATGTCGGGTTCATCAAAATGTAATGGTTAAAAATTTGAACCCAGGGTCAATTAAGATACTAAAACCACTAAGAATTCAAATTAACCAAATACATTAGAAAGAGAATGGATCCAATAGATCTAGCCTCAATCCCAATGGGTAAAGGATTGAGATTCTGATCAAATTATCCCTCTTTGGTTAGGGTTTCCTATTTCCAAGTTGTTATTGATGACTGGGTAATATAGAGAATTATTGAAGTGATTTAGCGAAAAAAATAAGTTACAAATATCCCACAGAGCCATTGACCTAGATTTGGGCAAAATAAGATGTCTAGAATCTATTATCAAAAGTTCGGCCTAACTTTTTGTAACCATGTAGCATCAATTCACCATGGTCCTCCAAATTTTCCACCATCAAAAGAAGACTTGTTCATTACTATTGACTCTATCGGATTTACCGAGGATAGCTCCATAATTATTTTCTACTCAAAGAAAGAAAGTGAAATATGTTAGGAAAAGGGGTTTTCCTCAGGTCAAACCCTGATTTTGGAATTAACCATGGAATTGAATTGATAAATTTAATGAAAGACTGCTATGAAAAATTTCCATTTGAGGGAAAGACTAAAAATGATTGAAACAATAATGTATACCTTAATGAAGTCTTTTTTCACCTTCACAAAGGAATTAGGGTTTCATGTAGGCTGTCTTGATAAAACATAGAGCATGGATGCCATCTTTAATGCTTGAACTTGACTTCACTTCTACTCCAATGCTTGATGAATGGCTGATTTCTTGCTCACTTGAATTTCACCAAAGTGTAATTGAGATCATAATTTCAAATTAGGTCTCAAATGAGAGGGGTAGACCTCCTTTTATAGTTTCTTGTTGAAAATCAAATTAAATTTTTGACATAGGTCAATATGGGATCTAGAATCCCACTCAAATTATATGACCATTATGAGGCCCCAAGTTGGGCCGTAATTGAGAGGACCATGGTGCTAGGCGCCATGGTCCTAATTTAGGACCAAGGCACAACAATTCCATGGTCTTGGAAATCATGGTTCTAGGATTGGGGTGAGACTATGAAAGTAGTGAAAAAGTGAGTTTGATAGGTGGTGTGAGGACAATCAACACTACAATCAGGCATCAAAAGTCAAAGTGCCAAAGTGAGGTCTAGGTGAGGAGAAAATTATAAGCGAGTACAATTTAGGATGCTACAATTTTCTTTGCTATTGATGGTACACGTGTTGCCATCAATGACAAAGATGGAGAATGTTTGAAACTTGAGTCTTTGTCTTGTGTTGTCATTGATTTCAACCTATTTGGTGTTGTGATTTATATCAGTATATGTTGCAAATGGTCTAGAAATAAATGTGCACATGTTGTTCTTTAATCTGGTAGTGATATTGAGTTGTTTCTAGAAGGTTGGTGTAGTGGAAGTTCAATATGCGGGAATTTCTTTTTAATGTCCAAGTTATTGTCCCACTGGAAGAATGCTTTACATTCCTTCACTATGTGAAGACTATAAAGTGTAGTTTTGGATATAATGTTTATGATCTATGTATATTATATTATCAAGTTTACAGTTCCTCTGTTGCTCAAATGGTGGAGTTAGTTGTTGTTGTTTCTGATAGTGGCAATTTGTTAGAACTGTTTCAGAGAATGCTTGGTGGTTCTTTGATTTGTGTATTCAAGTGTTGTCGCTGGGAGGACATGTTTATTTGGGAGGACATGTTTATATGGTGTTCTAAGTTCTATGTTATCAATTGGTTTTTTGGGTGACTATGGTGATGAATCCCATCTAGATCATGACTTTTTGTTCTGGATATGCTTTGGTGGTTGTGTATGGATGTTGATATGGGTGTCATTGTGGTATGTGTAGATCCGCATTAAGTTTTGTGTATGGGAAGATGGTTTTTGGGTTGACGAGTTGGCATACTACATTGTTTATCTACACATTTCATTTGGTGTTGGCCTTGGAAGACATGTTACTATGTGTGTTTTATTGGAATTATTTGGGGTGTGTTTGGGTCCCCTCTATCTCCTAGAGTTGACCAGAGTGGATTTTATGTTTGGGTGGCCAAATTTATATAATTTTATATATTTTATTTGTGGCTGACCTAGTTTAGGGTTTCAATGAATTATCTTGTATATATAGGAGTGTGGATGTGTGAGTTGAGTATGAGATAGATGTGAAGTAGATGTGACTAATGTAAAAGAGGATTTGGTATAGTAGAAGTGCGAAAGACAATTGTGAAGAGAATTGAGAAAGAGTTTGAAGTCAGATGTGTTTTCCATGACATTGGTCCCTTGACACAATGGTTCAAGGACAATTTCATGATTAGGAGATCTTACTCTGTTTAGTTTATTTGATCCTTTTCACCTACTAGAAGAAGGTGTGTTCCTTTTGGCAATTTTTGCACCCTTGTATTTTTCCCTAAGGTTGTGTGCCTTAGTATTACAAGTCCTTTAAGGGGTAGTGAGCTCCTTGAACTTAGCCTAAACTGTAATTAGTTATTCATATTGTGAGTGTGATTATTTTGATTTTTTATCCTTGTTTAGGGTTTTCCATGTAAATCTAGTGCTCATGTGTATGTTGTGCTTTGTGATTTCATGTTTCATAATTATAATAACTAGTTAATTGTGGTTTGAAGTTTAATTGATCAAAAGAATAGTGTTTTGAGGTTTGGATAGGTTCACCCCCCTCTCAATCTTATGGTGTGTTCAAAAATTGGTATCAAAGCTTGGTTTGTCTTTGAGAAGCTTAATTGGTTGAGGAAGATCAAGAATGGTGCAAGAAGTTAATTTCAAAGCACTAAGGTTTGATGGCACAAGTTACTCTTATTGGAAGGAAAGAATGAAATGTCATTTGGAATTTTTGCTGACTAGAATATGAGAGAACATTAAGAATGGGTATAGTGCTCCAAAAAATAGTACTCATACTTTGGATGAGGTTAAGAAACATGTGAACAATGAAAAGGCTTAAGTTGCTATTATCAGCTATTTAGGTGATGCACTATTTTCTAAAGTTGTTGGGTTGAAGTCTACTAATGAGGTCTAGGAAAAGCTAAACAATGTATATGAAGGTGATGAGAAGAAAAAGAAAGCCAAGTTGACTAATCTGAAGCACAAGTTTGAGAATTTAAGAATATTTGATGATGAGAATATTGAAAGCTATATACATTGGGTAAATGAGATTGTGAGTGCAATTAAGGGTATTGGTGGTAAACTAGAAGAAAGCGAATTGGTGAGAAAGATGATGTTGACACTAGCTAAATGGTACAAGCCTAAGAAGTATTTTATTGAAGAAAGCCATGATATGGACAAATACACTTTGAATTAGTTTTATGGCTCACTCTCTACCTTTGAGATTGCTAAACTAGATGAGCTGCGAAAAGAGAAGAAAGATGCTACTATATATACTGAATTTGAACCCTATAGTAAACACTAGTTCCAGCCAAAAAACCCTAGATCTACAATGAAATACTGCAAAACATTAATGAAGAACCATCAAACATGAAAAATCATAAAATAAATGAAATGATACCTTCACACATTGAAATGGGTAAGATCTTCATGTTGCAAGGTGTTGAAAGATTTTAAAATTAATTTTTATCTCCCCTTGCTTATGTGTTGGATCTGAGGGTTTAGGTTTTTTTGCAAAGGATTTGAGAACTATTAAGGTTTATCCTTGGTTTACCTGGGCAATGTAATATTCTATAGTTGAATTATATCTATCGGTAACCTAGCTTTAAGTTATCACCAGATGGGTCCTTTGTCGTTCATTTACTGGTCCCTTGCACTAGGAGTTACCACTTGAGGCTGTCATTTTAATTTTATATTATATACCTAAGTATTGGAATATCCCAGTGGTTTTTCCTTTTAAGGAATTCCATAGGAAATTTCCCATGCATGATCACCTTACCCTCGACTAATCCCCACGTGCTAGAATGGTTTACCTAAAAATGCTCGCTTTAGTCTCACAGTTGTGTGGGATAAGCATGACAAAGGAAATACAGAGAAAATGTTATCTTGCAAGTCCTTTAGTTAAAGGTCACAACCGCGCGGGATAAGGGATTTGCAAAGCTCAAAGAAAAAACCTTATCCCATGACACTTTTGAAGCTATGGCGAAGCCCTATGGGATAAGAAGAATACAGAGAAAACAAAGAGATCTTTATCTCACAACCATTTCATATAAATAAAAGGCTTGCATGGGATAAGAAGTGTTCGCAAATGTATTAGCAGTTATCACTATGTAACGTGTCCATGCGAGATAAGATAATATAAAGAAGAAGAGAGGCAAGTCTTATCCCACGATGGTTTTAAGATGCCTTGATAGGCCCTTGAGATAAGAAACAACTCCAGATCAAAAGGTAAAGTTATCTTGCAATGTTTATAAGTTGATGCAAAGGTGTTGCGGGATAAAAGGTAGCAAGGTAGATACAAAGGACCTTATCCCACAAGGGTTTTCTTTTACTTAGTAATGGTTGTGGGATAAGAATTTTAAGGCAAAACTAACAAGCTCTCGTATCTAGCGCGTTTCTGCGGGGATAAGAGGTAGATTGTGGGACAAGAGGGGAAAAGCTTAAGAGGCTTATCCCACACAATGCAAAATTGTTAAGGAAGGGCGCATTCAAGCAGAAAAAGACAAAAAGTTATGAGCAACGAGGGATAAGAGGATATCTAGAAGGTATAGAAAGGTTTTATCCTGTGAGAAGAGACACCATTGATTGACGAGCAACATGATAAAAACAAAAGGGTGCTGATAAAGAAAAGACGGTAAGGCTTTATCCCACAAGGATGCAAGGAATGCTTCTAGGTGTCGCGAGATAAGAATTAAAGGTAAATGCATGGAAGTCTTATCCCTTGAAGATTTTCAAGGTAGCAAAAGGTGGTGCGAGATAAGGAAATAAGGAGGAACCTCAGGAAGGGTTATCCCATAGAGATGGTGAATGACACGTAATCACAATAAAAGTCCAAACAACATGAATTTTGAAAAATCAGAGTTGGCCAAGGACATTCCAATAAATGCCATGTCAACATTCAAAGGTTGTCAAGGACAATCTCGACCGCTCAAACCTTGATCGACAGATGAAATTCAAACTTGGCGCTAGCAATTTGCTCTGTCCAACACAAAGGAATTAATGGTGTTGCCACATAAGAGAAGTTCATTGATTTTCTCTCATAACTTGCATCCGAAGGAAATCCATAGCATCCCTGAGTGAGAAGGAAAGCGAATTTCAGAAAAAGAAAAGTGCCATCCAGCAAATTCATCCCAGCAAAAGACCAGTTTGTCAAATTTTATGCCATCCTCTTGCATTTGCTAGGATGTTATAGTTGTAATATACCGAGCTTTTGTGTGTATTCCCTAGAGTCTATAGGGTTTGCGTCTGTATTTAAAATTCTAGGCTTTCCTCCATTTTTTAGAAATTAAAATGGCCTCCCCTGCTACTCTAGTTGTCAAGAGTACCCCTGAAGCTGGCACTAGCTCTGCAATGCCAAAAATTAACCATGTCATTCCACTTGATGTAATCCCGCCTATGCTAGTAATTACAAATGTTCCCATTGCTGAACTAAGCCCTGAATCTGCCCCACAAATGTTTGAAGAAGCCGAAGCAAGTTCCCCTCCTAAAGAATAAACCATGAAGAGAAAGAAGAGGACAATTCAGAAGACTGCCACTATTATTTCTGATAGTGAGTGTTCAGATAATCGTGTCCCTCCTCATAAAGTCAGGAAACCAATTCAAAAGAGGCGAAGAATTATCCATAAAGATTCTGTTGAAACATCTACCACTGAAGCTCATCCTCCTATGGAAAATGCCCCTTCTACCGAGATCCCACCCGCTGAGGAAACTCCAATTCCTTAAGAGAAAGCCTCGCATAGGGATAGCCCTGCTGAAAAGGAGAAGAAAACTGCTCCTACAAAGAGGGAAACTTCTCCTGTGAAGAGGGAAACTGCTCTCACAAAAGGACCAACTTATAGAGCTCCCAAGAGACCTAGAAAAACATCTATAGGGGAGTCATCAGCTCAGGCAGAGCAACTAGAGACAATGCCAACTACCCCTCTTTCTTCTGAATGATAGCATCATAATTTCCCTCCATGATGGAGAGGTGGAATGAGATGAAATTACAAAGGAGAGAGGGTGGGATGTATTCTACTCTTTTTATGGCAATAGAAAAAACCTGTTCCAGTATCGAATCCTTGGACACTAAACTTGGGGAAGCTAGTGGTGTCGGATGTCTTTGTAAAACCAATGTTGATAAGGGAGATACCTATTGTTGATGACCCCCAAGAAGGACTATAAGATCTGAGGATGGCTACATCCTTTTGGACATTTCACACATGGATATTGCAAAATGTTTTGGTTTAGACAGGTCTACCCTCGAGGAAATCAACAGAGGTAATTTGGAAAGGAATTACCAATATAAAAAAGGATAGGTATAGTGTTGGCATTCTGATGATGTTTTGATTGTCATTGATGGACACATACTTTCTTGATGTATGAGTTATGCTCAACCGGTAATTGTTCCAACCGGCATTGTGTATTATTGAATGTATAGTCTTTAAACTATAGGTATTTTGTAGTAGATGGTTTACCGGTCACATATTAACTGAAGATCCCAAGCGGTATGAAGACCCCAAGTGGTTCGAGGATCTCAAGTGGTATGAAGGACCCAAGTGGTAGTTAACTTTTGATTGGAACAATATGATCTTCTAGTCTTCATTTTTGACAACAGATAATCGGTATATTGTATCAACTGATATATATCTTTGATGAGATACCAACCAGTATTATTGTAATGTGTGATGGGTTATCATCCACCGACACTTTGGCGGTGTGTTTGCGCTGTGTTACCCAATGTGTCTAGGTACACTGTACCTAGGAACTTGTAGTCTAAATCTATTGAACTGACATGAAATCAGATTCCTTTATAAGGACATCATGTCTAGGGTTTGCATGTATGAGATATAGAATAGAAAAGGTTATGTGAGATCATCAAAGAGAAGATTAGGTCTATGTGAAGAGATAGAGTGTGGAGATATTGAAGACTGAAGTAATGCTGAAATGCATTAACAATGAGTTGTCAAGGATCTAACTAAGAATACTGTGCTATTATCTAGATCATTCACTTGTTGATTACTAATATCTTCGACAAGTCTGAAACCCTTAACCGGGTAGGCCCAACAAAGCCTATGTAAATCCTCTAACAAGGTGGTTCACAACTGTGGATTTGAAATCCTTTAACATGACTTATCTCCTAACAGAGATCTAGATTCCTAGCAGGATATATTCTGGTGAAGAACATTGTATGACCTTAACCAGTCTGGTTACTATTCTGTAGATAGTTACTTGTGAGTTTCTACTCACCGTGGTTTTTCCCATTTGGGTTTCCATGTCAAATATCTTGTGTTATGGTGATTGTGCTCTTGTGGGTGAATGCTTTATTTGCACTTATCTTAACCAATTTATTAGTGAATCTGTTGCATCGGTTATTTGCTAAACTATTTAAAAGATTGATTACAGTATTTTTTGGTATACTAATGTTAGGCCCAATATGGAAAGCTAATGTACTGAGAGGGGAGGGGTGAATCAGTACTCCAAAAATTTTCTTCAATAATAACCTTACTATTATGCATAAACAAAATAGTGCAGTAACATAAAATAAAGTTAAAACAAATAGATAACAAACATACATGATTCACTCCATAACACATATATTTTGGTTACGCAGAAACTCTTGGTTAGAGAGAAAAACTACGGTGGGGATGGCACCCACAACTTCACTACTGCAATAATAAAGATTGCTTGGTTAGAGCTAGATTTAGCTATTTCTGATAGCTTACCTTGTTAGGAGTATCAAGATCTGTTAGATCTACCTTACTAAAGGATTTTACAACACTATATAAATGCTGCACCTGATTAGAGGATTTACAATTTATAGACTTGGTTAGAGTCTTTTACCCTGTTAAAGGTTTCTCTTACAACTTCACAATTTTACAATGAAATCATTACAAATATCTGCAACTTTACATCTGAAATGTTATAACAGATTCTATGTGTTCAAAATAAGATTACCTAGCCTCGGTAACCCATATTGTAACTCGGTAAACCCTTCTGTTTACTCTGTTCTTCGACTGTTCACTGATAACCTTCTTGGTGACCTCTCTGTGTCTCTGTAAGAATCTTCCTTCATGCATACACACACATATCTCACATCTCTCTTTTTTTAACCCTAAAATCATGCTGTATAAATAGATCTCTTACAACGGTGATCTAATTCATTTCTTTGATCTTACAAAAAGATTCTTCGAATGAATATCTAAACAAACTATTTCATTGGTCATATTGACCTTGTAATCATACACAATCTCCTAGTGCAATTTCCAATGTAAAATGGTTAGATGTGCCTCGATCTTGTAACACATTTTCATGTGCATGACCAGGTTCAATGTATCTAGTAAAACATTTCACTTAGTGAATATCAACTTGGTGAGTTAACTTTACTGCTCGGTAGCCATGAAACATTACTCGGTAAACAGCTCGGTGAATACTGCGTTCTGTGACTGCTTTCTTCTATAACCAACTAGACTGTTCATATCGACTTCTTTGTGTGTACGATTGCATGATTCGGTAATACTAATCGACTAGAATATATAGTATGACTTTGGATATGAAACTAATGGCAATTTGATAAGTAGTAACAATCTCCCCTTTTGACATTAGTTGAGATGTCTGACAAAAACTACTTTCAAAGTCATAACTCAAAAACTATATACTTGCAAAATGACTATACTTGACAATATATACAATAGTCAATGAAGTAGTATATGCAGATATACTCCCCTTATTGTTATTCTGTACATAACTCTAAATTTTGCATGTTCTGTTCTGTTCTATGCTAGTGTGCTCTGAATGCTCTGTATATTTTGCTCGGTATACTCCCCTTGTATACAATACTCAAAATTGTGTTATCAAAACTGTATTACTGTCCAAATATAGAATTACTCACCCTTTGCTGGGTATTACTTTCCTCTATGTAGTATCATAATATTACTCCCCCTTTTTGACAAACATCAAAAACTCAATTTCCATCCGGAGGCAGTAACTAATCAAAAATAGACTTATACTTGGTCTGGGAGTCGGTGAGGGCGATTGAGAGTGAATCCTTTACACTTTCCATTAATGAATTTTTTGCTTGAATATCAGATAAGAGTGATATTAAGCCATCAAGAGTGCTTCCCTCTTGTGTAGTTGATAGGCGTGTAGCTCTATTGATCTGTTCCTGTACTGATGAAAGATGAGGAAGGAATAATGTCTGAAGGGTCATTATATCCATCCTTATTTTATGCAATTCATTCCTCAGTTCTAACTGTTGAGCCATGAGCTGTTGAAGCTTTGTATAAAAATTCTGAACTGAATTAGGCTCAATGGTCAACTTAGTTGAGAGATAGGTGATCTCTTTCTCAATTGCATCAATTTTATTTTTGACATCTTTAATGAATAAGGAAAATGTACACAGTTTTTGGAATAAATAAAGAATATGCTTGAGTTGAGGGGACAACTCAACAATGAATTTGACAAGTTTTACCTTGCCAACAACAATCGATTTCTATACTTCCTCTATCATTTTAGTAGTTAGCTCTTTATCCTTGAGCTTGCTTAAGTACTCAGATGCATCAACTCTAGATGTTTTAATCTGATTTAGGAGTTCATCCAGTTGAATATGGATGGCTGCATCGGGTGACATTGTTGCTGAAGGTAGCATTTCTGTGAGTAGTGTCCTAACCTTCTGAAGTACTTTATTCTTTTTCTATATGGCCAGTTGCTTCTCCTGTTCAGCCTTTGCTTTGCATAGTTCACCAAATTCAATGAGTGCTTGCCCTTTCAATTTGGAGATGTCTACATTGGGCAACACGATCAGTTTAGATAAGTCAAATTTGAAACCATGCTTTCTCACCTTCTTCTCTTTTCCTTTGGTCGGTGGCACTAAGACAAGTGCTTGTGAGGCTTGCTGACCCTCGGTAGGTTGCTCGGTAGATGCAACACTTTGGTCGGTTCCTGTAGCCGTTGTAGTGTCTTTGGGTGGCTCGGTGCTAGGGGTCTTAGCTGTAACATTTGCAGTGCTTGTCTATGCTTGAGACATCTGATCTTTAGTTGTATCTCCTGCAGCTTCAGATTTGTTACCTTCGGTGCCTTGCTCGGTGTCCTTGGGAGCTTCAGTTGAGATAGGTGGCTTCATCGGCATATAAGGCTGAACTTGTTCTAAGACAGATTCACTAGAGACAAGTTTTGCATAAGTAGTGCCTTCAATCATTTCCTGCTTCGGTGCTGCTTCATCCATTACATCTTCATCAATTTGAATAGTGTCAACCGGGTCTGGACCTTCCTTGGTGACATCTGGATCTTGCTCGGTGACATCAACAATTTTAATTTGAGATTGTTCACCGACATCCTTTTGTTTGAAGATCTCTTGCCACTTGGCTTTTGTCTCATTCTCCAAATTAATGTATAGCCCATTCATCAATTTTAAGGCTCTCTGTTTCACAAGAAATTTAGAATTGTATGTGGTCAAATGCTCCTTGATTTCTGTTACGAACATGTCAGGAAATAGATGGACTAGACTTCTTTCTCTTATTTGTCTCTCTGAGTCCATTGCATATTTCCATGTACTATCAATATGTAAGTATAGTTCACTCGGAAGTGACTTTGCTAGTTCTAATGGAGCTAGCCGAAACTTCAAAAGTGTATAGATGACAACTTCTTCAATCTGTCACTTCTCATCATTATTCCTAGTCTCATACTTAACATATCTAAATCCTACAAATCCACCATATTCTTTAAGATTGGCACAAAAAATTTCAACACTATGAATATTTACCTTTTTGCTTTTCACAATCTGGAATTTATTTGCATCATCAGACTCTGTATCACTCGACTCTTTTGCCAAAATGAGTCTCCGAGTAGATTTCTTATAGGTCTTGGTTACCTTTGGTGCAGTAACACTCTTTTGCTTCTTACTCGGTGATGCAGCTGATGCTCTGGTGTTGGGTCTCTTTGTTGGTGGAGTCGGTAGGGCCTTTGTGATGTCTCGTTTCTTTCTTTTGAGAACTTTACCCTTTGGCAACTCTGTGCTCAATGTTATTGCAACCTCTTGAGCTTCTGATTCCTCTTCGGTAATGGCAAGATTGCCTTTGATAGGTGTAGAGGAGGATTCTTCTCCTAATTTCTCAGATAAAACCTTTATCATTTTTGTAGCTTTTCTTGTAGCCTTAGGTACTACAATGCTCATTTTTACTTTCTCCTTCACCTCTTCATAGGTTCCATACCTTAGTTCGGTTGCATACCTTGGCAATGATAAATAGGCATCAATTTGTTGCTATGTTATATCATAATCAATCTCATAACCCATTGGTTGCAACGATTGAGTCCTCGGTTCAACAACATTCACATAACAATAATTAGTATCGACCTCAAAACATATATTGGCCTTGTATTTTTCTACTAGCTGTGGTGGAATCCTGTACCTGTTGTGCATTTTCTCTTGGAATTTGCTGAAGTAATCATCCATGATATCATTAAAGTTATCTCCTAACTTCTTGATGAAGTCATTGATCTGATGGGTGATAGGTCCGTGTAGCTCCCATACTACTTTACTGACTAAGGGAAAGAACTTCTCAAAGTAGAAAAACATACATACAAGTAGTGAACCAAACTTTAGTGTATTTTCTGAGTTGTTCTTCTTCGGCTTCCTTATTGTGTTCAGGTTCTCAAACAAGTTCTTTAGTAGTACTTCACACAAGTCTACTTTCATTCCCTTCTTCACTATTTTGTAGGCCAAGTCAACTACAACACATGGTACACTGTTTTCCCTTGCAGATTGAAAGAAACAGTAACCAATAACTCTAATTGCAAACTTGAGTTCTACATCAGTGACATTATTCAATTTTAGTCCACAGTAATTAGATTCTACTCCAATTAGACTGATTAGCTCCTTTTGTGATATCATTTTCTGTGCTCGTGCATGATCGTAGATGGGATACCCGGTGATCAGGTGAATGATTTCCTTAGTGATCTTAAATGGTTGCTCTTGTAGCCACATGAAATCATCATGTACTCTGCTCAAGACAAACTTAACCCACTGGGGTTTGAACACACAGGGATAGACTAGGGCTTCAGTTAATCCCTTGATTTTGAGATGCTCAAATTTGCTATCCAGTTTGCCATCAGTGCAAAGTTTATCATATGTGTCACTAATCTCTACATGTCCGAGTTCCTCAACATGGCATTTGGTGAAGAATCTAACATCTTCTACTAACAAGACTCCATCTAGGATGAGTGAAAATGCAGTTTTGTCATCTGATTCTGAGGCAAATTTGGGAGTTAGAGAATATTTCAGCGAGGACTTCTCCACATTTTGGACAACTACGGGGTCTTGGATCTTGGACGCCATGGTAGGTTTCGGGTAATATTTGACAAATTATCCTTAGGGTTTACAAACGACTGACGCTTCACACTCGGTAGACAATAGCAATTTGACTAGATCGAAAACCAGCTAAACAATGTGAATAGATTGATGTAAATACCTTGAAATTTGCTTTGAATGAAGTTTGATCACTTTGATTCGCTCTGCTCTACTTCTCGAAAACTTGGGTGAATGAAAATGACCGCGAAAACACTTTTAAGTACTCAAAAATACCTTATCGGGCTCCGTGCAAGTTAGGTCAAGACATTAAATGCACTTGGTTCACCTTTTACCGATTTACACCTTTTTTTGTTTTAACCGAGTAACTAACTTTCTTTTATTAACCGACTTGACAGGTTTCCTGTATACACCGACTTGACAGGTTTCTTGTATAGTATATAAACTGACTAATTGCATCTTAACTATGCAGATTTTGAATTTTGTACATAATAGAATAGGAACTGTTATGATTTTACCTTTAGAGAGTGCAGTCCCTTCATACCTTTTCTTGACTAATTTGAAATAGGTGCACCTAACTCCGTAGGTAAGGTGCTTTCTTCACCTGACATCATTTCTTTCTTTTTCCAAATCATCTTGAATTTTTCTTTTATCTCTTCAGTGTCTCTTCTCAGTTGATCTCTGCAATCTCCAGCTAAATGTCCAACTTTGTGACAATGAAAACATGCCATACCAGGATTTCTCCATGATCTCCGATTGTTCATTCCAAATCTTATAAAATAGTTGGCACTAATATGTCCATATCTTCCACAACATTCACACCATATCCTTGTATTGTAGTCCCATGGTAGTGCTGCATATTGTCGGTGAGGATCTATGTGAGTTCGGTAACCTCTAGTGTTTGCTCAGTGTGGATACTTCATGTAGTCCTTTTGCTTAAACCAGCACTTCTCGATACTATGTCCATATCTATTGCAGTTTCTACAAAACCCTTTGAATTTTGCCTTCTGATAGTTGTTAACAGACTTTGTCCTACATTGATTAGATGTGTGACCATATTTATTGCAATTGTAACAATATCCATTGGACTTAGTGATATTTGGTTGCTTACCTTTTCTGATCTGGCATATGTTGGCAGTATGACCTTGATTTCCACAGTAGTAGCAAATAGTCTTCTTCCTTTTGATATTATTTTTGTTTTCAACTTTCTTTGATGATTCTCCTCTCTCGGTAGTATGAATTCCTTTCTTGGTTGATTCTTTTCCTTTGTAACCGAGTCCTCCATCTTTGTAGGGTCTTCTTGTATTCAGCTGCTCATCCAACATCTTTGATGCTTCATATCTTTTCTCCAATGATTCTTTGAATTTCTTCTCTGTTTCAAGTTCACCAGTCAACCTTGATACTTCAAGTTTCAATGATTGATTTTCATCATTCTTCAGAATTGCTTCATGATGTGCATAACCTAGTTGATCTGTCATATTTTGTTGAATACCAGTTAACCTTATGATTTCATCATCCTTATCAGATACTAGAACTTCAAGCTGTTGTTTCTCTCTTTGTAGATCTCTTGCTTTATCCTCAGCTATCCTTAATGCATCTAGATTTTCAATCATCTGTGTACTGAAATGTTCATGTTCTATTTTCATTGCTTTCAGTTGATTAGCCAATGCTTTGTTCTTTTCTTTCAACATTCCAATCATTTCTTCAGTCTCTTCAGATATACTATTCTTAGATGATGTCTCGAATTGTTCCACTAGCTCTTGAGAATCCTGCAAGTCATTAGATAATCTTCTCCTTACTTTCAGAGATTTTTGCATTTGCCTTTGCATGTCTGCAATCAATTGATTTGCATTATCCAACTCTTCTTGTAGATACACAATCCTCCAAGATTGTTTGTAGCCTTCCATTGCTAAGATCTTTCTCTTTAGGTAGCTAAACCCTTTTCCAAGATTCAAGCTCTGATACCAATTGTTAGGCCCAATATGGAAAGCTAATGTACTGAGAGGGGAGGGGTGAATCAGTACTCCAAAACTTTTCTTCAATAATAACCTTACTGTTATGCATAAATAGAATAGTGCAATAACATAAAATAAAGTTAAAACAAACAGATAACAATCATACATGATTCACTCCATAACACATATATTTTGGTTACACAGAAACTCTTGGTTAGAGAGAAAAACTGCGGTGGGGATGGCACCCACAACTTCACTACTACAATAATAAAGATTGCTCAGTTAGAGCTACATTTACCTATTTCTGATAGCTTACCCTGTTAGGAGTATCAAGATCTATTAGATCTACCTTACTAAAGGATTTTACAACACTATATAAATGCTACACCTGATTAGAGGATTTACAATTTATAGACTTGGTTAGAGTCTTTTACCCCGTTAAAGGTTTCTCTTACAACTTCACAATTTTACAATAAAATCATTACAAATATCTGCAACTTTACATCTCAAATGTTATAGCAGATTCTATGTGCTCAGAATAAGATTACCTAGCTTGTAGCATACCTCGGTAACCCATATTGTAACTCGGTAAACCCTTCTGTTTACTCTGTTCTTCGACTGTTCACTGATAACCTTCTCGGTGACCTCTCCGTGTCTCTATAACAGTCTTCCTTCATGCATACACACACATATCTCACATCTCTCTTTTTTTTAACCCTAAAATCATGCTGTATAAATAGATCTCTTACAACGGTGATCTAGTTCATTGCTTCGATCTTACAAAAAGATTCTTCGAATGAATATCTAAACAAAATATTTCATTGGTTAGATTGACCTTGTAATCATACATAATCTCCTAATGCAATTTCCAATGTAAAATGGTTAGATGTGCCTCGATCTTGTAACATGTTTTCATGTGCATGACCAGGTTCAATGTATCTGGTAAAACGTTTCACTTGGTGAATATCAACTCGGTGAGTTAACTTTACTACTCGGTAGCCATGAAACATTACTCAGTAAACAACTCGGTGAATACTGCGTTCTGTGACTGCTTTCTTCTGTAACCGACTAGATTGTTCATTCCGACTTCTCTGTGTGTACCGATTGCATGATTTGGTAATACTAACTGACTAGAATATATAGTATGACTTTGGATATGAAACTAATGGCAATTTGATAAGTAGTAACAACTAATTCACCCCCCCCTCTTAGTATTCATCAATTGGTATCAGAGCCAACCTTTCTATAAGTCTAACTACTTGGAAGGAGATATGGGGGAATACAATGTGAGGGAACTTACTCATCATCTCACTTAGACTAAGAGAGCCTATGATGAACTCAAAGTCAAGTATAAAGCCTCTTTGGCCAAAAGAAGAGAGCATGTTGAGAAATTGATGGAACTCACTGAAAATAGCTCTTCTGATGAAGTTGACATGGATGCCCTAGTTGAAGAAGTTGAAAATCTGAATGAATCTAAAGCCAACCTGAGAAAGGAGTTGGAAGGACTGACTATCAGAATGTGTCAAGAGCTTGAGAATAGAAGGAAAGTTGAAGATCTAGTAAAAGACAAAGGTCATGAGATCTCCAAGATGAAGCAAGAAATCAATACCCTTACCGCTCATCTCCAACAGAGTAAAGTGGAAAAAGAAGAAATGAAAGGTGAACTAAATATGTCTATTTCTGAGAATGCAACATTGATGGAATCCAATGCTGCTATTTCCAAGGAAGTTACCGAGTCAAAGGAGATACTTGCTAAATTCAATCAGAGTATTGCCAAGCTAGAGCAAAAGCTAGAATCGAAAAATCCAGTAAAGAATACCACTAGACTTGGTTTCTCGAGAACAAAAGCTGAAGCATCAAAGAAGCAACTGACATCCAAGGATAAAGGTAAGCAAAAATTTAAACTTGTTTGCTTTAATTGTCTCATAGAAGGACATACTGCCAATGTGTGTAGAAGTAAGGCCTACAACAATTTTCCTTATTTTCAAAACAATATGCCTAGATCCAATAGATTCAATGGAAACTATTATGCATGCAACAAGTTTGGGCATAGAGCATTTGAATGCAGGTTGGTTTTGCACAACACTAGGAGATATCCTCCAAGGACTCAAGGAGTTATTCTGGAACTTCCTGTGAACTGGAATCCCAACCGGTACAATACCCATGACCATCAGTCAGTTGGTTATCAATCGACAACTAGTTGGAGAGAATCTTGTTTGATCTGTTGTGGTAGCAGCCACACTGTTGCAACATGCAGAAGGAAGAATGGAAGTATGAATAACAGACCATGGAGAACACCTGGAATGGTATGCTATCATTTAAACAAACTAGGACACACTGCCAAAACTTGCAGACTAAGAAAGAATCTATTAGGTGATATACCAATCACTCCAGAAGGGAAGATTTATGGTTAAACTGTTTAGGTGGAAATGAATAAAACTTGGAAAAAGAAATCAGAAGAAGAGTCACAGGATGAACCTGCTTCTGCACCTAGTGTGGAATTATTTGAACCGACAAACTGAGCTTTAGAAAAACTTAGTGGGAACATATTGGTGAAATATTTCAAACCCCCGGTTTATATCAGTAAAGACCTTTACCAGTATATGTTACCTGTCAGTTGACAAAAGATTTGAAGCGGTAAAAGGCAAAATTAGGGTTTGTGCCCTAGCGGTGATGCATTTATTATGGTAGGTGAGAGTTTGTTTAAAATGGTTTTCGTCGTCATTTTCACTTATCTATTTTCGAAAGAAGAATTTTCAAGAGTTGAGCAACTAGAGCAATTTGTTTGGTATTTGAAGAAATCTTGTGCGAAATCTTGCAATCATCTTCAAGCAATCAGTGAAGAACACTAAGCGGTGAACTAGCAACCGAAGTGGTGTATTATGCGTGATATTGGAAAACCTAAATTTTAGATTGTGAAGGTATTTTCCAAAATTCTTTCTTATCATTTGATTATGGCTTCCGCATTGCACTCTAGTTCTAGTGCGCCTAAAGATACACCTTATTTTCTTCAAAAGAAAATGAGATATAATGCCCCATCTCAAATTCTTGTCGGAGTCATTATCGAGGAAGATATTTCAGGGTATATAGACTGTAAGTTGGAAGACCTAGGATCCCTAGTGATTCACTCCCAGCTAAGTCTATTTTGTGACATGACAAGAAGATCAAACCAGAGTATAGCATCCTCGAGAAGATGAACTTGCACAATGCAATATACTTTTTGGAAGAATTTACAAAAGAACATATTCGCAATATCCTCAGCAGAGTGCATGGTGACAAGATGTATCACGAGTGAACACATGACATCACACTGGAAGTGATTCATGCAGTCACTAGATTCTGCAATGTTGGAGAAGTACCAGCTCTATGGAAGGTGACCAAAACTAAAATGACAGAGCTCACCAATTCTATGAGTGACCAACGGGCAATGACCATCAACACCATTTTTGATGATCTGGTAAAATATGCTTGCATGGTGATTGGTTACAGGATATTTTATGCCAACATAATGAATTATGTCCCTACTGCTACGGTAAATGCTGCTTACAGGATGATAAAGGAAGATACTAAATTTGACCTATGTACCTATTTACAGAAGTAATTGTTGGCGAATCTGAAATCCATCAAACAGGACAAATCACTAGGATTCAAGTTTGGACAACTTCTGGTCGGTTTATTCTTTTATTTTCAAGGTTATTTCCCTGGAGTAGGTGATGTTCAATGGTCTACTGACCTACTAGTTTCTAGGCAGATTAAGGAGAGTCTACAAGTAGTGGGAACTACATATCCTGAGGTTCTAAATAAGTATTTTGATGAATTCAAATGAAAGATGAGCCAAAGAATGAGGATATCTGATGATATTGTGAAGAAGTATGAAGATGACATCTGCTTCATAATAAGGATAGATGACTACATAATGGAAGCGGTGGAACTAAGAAAGGAAGTAGTTGGCCCTATGGGATATGAAGTGGTGAATGACATGTTGATTGGGTATGCCTCTACCCTACTTGCCTCACCACTAGATGCAAAGAAGAAAAGAACCGATACCTACTTGGAGAGGGTCACACCGATTGAGGAACCAAAGTAGAAAAAGGGCAAAGAAGTGCCATTGGCATCTGCACCGGTTATAGCTGCCAGTCTGAAAGTGACCAAGCGGTCACTAGCCAAAAAGAAACCTGAGATCATTCCGGCTAAAGTATTTGAGAGAAAGCGGAAATCTAGGAATCACTCACCAGAGGAAGAAGACACTGAACCGAAGATTCAAATAAAGAAGACAAGGCAATCAAGAAAAAAGATGAAGTCTACTGGTAATGTACCCACAACTTCTACATTGGTAAATATAGATATTTCTTCTTATAAAACAATGACACATTGTTAGAGGACAATAAAGAATATTAGGAGAAAATTGCTTGATGATTTAAAAGAACATTTTGATGACTTTAATGATAGTGAGAAAGAGGAGGTAGAACAAGAAGTCATTAAATATTTATGTGTTAATTATCGGTCGCCTTCTGAGATCAAATCTATTACTCTAAATTCTTTGGATAATAAATGGCGCATTTCCATTGAGAGAGAACAAGAGATCAAGGAGAAAATTTTTGCACAATACTTTCCTGATGCTTCTAATTCTGAGTTATTCGAAATTATGGATAAGAACAAAGGCGTCTTCTTTATGAGAAGGAGGCAACTCAAGTTATTAGAAGGTAAAACTTCTGAAGTAGAAAAGGATACACACATACATGTTAAAGCTACTGTTGAAATACACTGAGTATCTGAAGCCACCAAGAAGGTTGATCAAGAACCTGACCTATCCTCAGGCCAACCAGATGAGGTATTTTATAGTCAAGGTGAAAGGGTGACATAAAAAATTGATCCTATTGATGTTGATGCATTAGATAATGAGGATGTCACTCCTGACAAAGAGAAAGAGAAACAGGACAAAGAAAAAGCTGCGAAAGAGAAATAGGACAAGGAAAAAGCTGAAAAAGAGAAACATGACAAAGAGAAGACAGAGAAAGAACAAGAAGAAGAAAAGAAGAGAGAAGAAGATAAGAGAAAAAAGAAGAGAAGAAGAGAGAAGAAGATAAGAGAAAATAAGAAGGAAGAAGAAATAAGAAGACAAGAGGAAGGAAGAAGAAAGGAAGAAGGAGGAAGAGAAGAAAAAGTAGGAAGAGGACAAGAAGAAGGAAGAAATGGAGAAGAAACAAGAAGAGGATAAAAATAAAGAGGAAGAGAAGGAGGAAGTGTTGGCAAATGCACACTCCAATGAGAAATTGTAGGTGATTGAAGGTTTTGTCATTGATGGCAACCTTGCAATCATATGACACCGACAATACAAAGATACCGGCACTGGCACCGATAGACTCTACACTGGCATACAAAACACCGATAGTGAAAGGAAGGATACCGACACCTTGGCCGACTTCAATTTTGTTTAAAATGTATTTTGTAATTAATTGTAAAATCATTGTAAGCCAATATGGTGAGTTTTAATATGACTCATATATGTATGAGATCATTGTAGATCATTTTGTAATAGGAAATAGGCAAAAAAAAGGAAGATAACAACAGACCTAATATGCGAATAATTGGTTAAGGGTTTATGTATGTAGCAGAGCTTAAACTGATATTGAACCTGGCATAGAAGATTCTAATCTGAAGCAGTACAAGACATTAGATTTTCATAATCCATTTTGTAAGTCAGTGTGACTTCATTTTGAGTAGTGAGCTCTAGGCACTTGGCCTTCCTGCATGTGCAGGCCCCTATTGTAAAAGTAATATTCTCTTATTGGCCAGTAAGTGAATATTGTGGGTCACAAATCCCACCGAGGTTTTCCCACACCGGGTTTCCTCATTAAATCATTGTGTTATGGTGTGCTTCTCATGTTTTTGTTATTGCTCTTAGTTATTGCATTATTTCTGGTTTACCGGTACATAGTTTTAATATGCTTTTCATGTTTTAAGTCAAGTAAATGTATATACTGGTTAGATATTGATTCACCCCCCCCTCTCAGTATCTTTGGGAATCCTAAAAATTGGTATCAGAGCCTGGTCCTCTATTTTCAAAAGCCTAACAACTTGAGGAAGATCTTCACATCGGTAGAGATGGAAAACTTGAGGAAGCAGTTGGAGACAACTCTTTCAGACTATGATGTAGAAAAAGTGAAGAATATCAAACTTGAAGATGATCTAAAGGCTGCTCAGGATATTATTCAAGCACTTCAAGAAAATCTCACTATTGCAAAGAACAAGAGAAGAGAACTTTGTGAAAAGATGCAGAATAAGAATGATGAAAAGGAAACTCTTAATGATCTGGTAAACAACTAAGACAAGAAAGCAGTACAACAAAGAATGAGATGCAAGACATGACTATGAGATTTTGTAAAGATATTGAAGATAAAAAGAAGAATGAAGATGACTTGGTTAGAAGACTAAATGATGCTGGAAATGAAAATATAAGACTCAGTCATGAGAATGATGTGCTAAAGACAGACCTAATTCACTTGGAGCATGACAAAGTTGAACTCATGAGACAAAAAGACTTCTTGGAAAATGAATTGGCTACTGCAAATCATCACAAGGACAAACTCAAGAAAAGTTCAGAGGAACTTGATGACATGCTGAAGAATCAAAAACCTAATGGTGATACAAATGGCCTTGGCTTTGAAAGCTCCGGTACTACAAACCATCATGATCGCAACATACTGGTAAGGCAACCTACTACTTACAAATTAAATGGCAAATGCTTTTACTGTAATAAGTATGGTCATAGAGAAAATCAATATAGATCTAGAAATTAATTGAACACTAATACACCCACCGGTCAATGTTCAAAATGCAACAAAGTTGGTCATAATTCAGAAAATTGTAGAATGAATGCAAGATGTTATGTTTGTGGAAGATTTGGACACTTATCTAATCAATGCAGAAAACATACCGACATAGGATATGGAAAAGCTATTCAGAAAAACAATGTGACTTGTTATGCCTGTAATAAAATTGGACATATTGCTAGACTCTATAGAAGTAAGACACCACCGGTAAATGATAAAGGTTCGAGTTTGAAAGGTAAAGAAAAAGTTGAAGAGGTAAAGCAAGAATTCTCAAAACAATGGATTAGAAAGTCAGATCAGAATGTTGATGGGAATACTCCTCCACTAGCAGAACATAGTAACACTCCACCGATAGGAGAATCTTCATCTAACTGAAGCAAAACTTTTGGGGGTTTAGCAACAAAATGAAAAACATGCTATTATTTCCTCAGTTGATGGTAAGAAGTTGAAATTACTTCTATACCGGTAGATGAGTTAAGTTGTGACTTAACCGGCAAGCATTAAATGTGGTAGTTGGAGAAAATAACATTATAAAGCAAGTGTTTTGGCTCCTTTTTCATTCACTGAACATTCAAATCTTCGATAGCGTGAAAATTCCTGAGTGAAGGCATTCCAAGAAAAGAAGTGATGCAATCCATCAAAGCATTCATCCTTAAGGCAGATTGAGGTATTTATAGCTATGGCATCTTCATCCACTCCTGAATTTATTACAAACCCTACTGTTGTTGAGGTTATTAAGCACCCTAGACCCGTCTTTAAACTGGTTCCTGAAATTGCGAAGAAAGATGATAGCATAGGTGCATTTTCTCAATTCCCTAAGGGAGTAGTATATGCTGAAGACCCTAGGATGTATATACATTGTCATATTGAGGAATTAGGTGATGATGAGATTAAGAATTTGTATAGGACTGTGATTTGTGATGAATCTGGAAATGTCAAGCCTGAACATAAGATAGTGGAAACCCTAGGTTTCACTAAAATCCTCAGTGTCCCAGATTTTCCCAAGGATATCATAAGGATTGTGTTAAGCAGAGTACATGGTGAATTTTTCTGGTTGGACTCAATTCATAGAATCACAAAAGAAGTAGTAAAAGATGTAATAGGGTTACCCTCCACTGGTAACAGACCTGACAAAACAAAGAAGGTCTCAAATGACATAGTGATAAACCTAACTGGTGAAGTGATAAGGTGATTCAAGGGGAGTAGTGGGATGAGAAAAATGGTCAGAAGAAAGGAGGGGTCACACCTCTTCATCATGCATGCCCTTTGGCAAGAGACACACCCTTTCACCATTAGCACCCTTTGAAAGAGTGCAACTCTTCATTATTTCTGCCCTTTGAAAGGGACACAACCTTTCACAATCAGATCTGCACTTCTTATTAAATCTGATCTGCACTTATTATTAAATCTGATATGCACTTCTTATTAAATCTGATCTGCACTTTTTATTCCACAATTCTCCCCTCTCAAATGAGGTAATCTTCTCCCTTTATATCTCATGTTTGAGGAAGTCCCAACTTTTCATTCCATGTCTTTTGAACATTCATTAACTTAATTAAATTTAATTATAATTAATTATATTTTAATTTTAATTTTATTTTTTATTCTTGTGAATTTTAATTTTATTATTATTATTATTATTATTATTATTTATTTTTAAATTCTATTTCAAAGTGGAGACATTACATTGTATCATCTCTGGGTGATCAAGTTGACCTTCTAACTTTGCTTAACTCTTTTGAAACTATCTCTCCTTGATCATACTTGCATTTTCATCTTCATAATTGACATTCGGGAATCCACCTCTTTGTTGCATTTCCACCTTGATGATGTTTGATGTAGACCTTCCTTGTGTATGATGTAGGGGTATCTTCATGGCGCACTAGCCTTGAACCAAGATTATCTCGATTAGTGACCCTTATTCTTGGATTTCTGAAGGAAATTCAAGATTTTTGTTGCTTCTTCCATCTTCACTGTGATGTCTTGAATATCTAAACCTTGTAAGGCATCCTCCATGTGTTGATTGTGTCTTTGAATCCTTGACACTTGAGCCCTTGCCTTGATGTGATTTAGATTGGTTCCTTCCTTTGCTTTTCAAGAATTGACTTCTTTTGCATTGTGATCCTTGCATTGAGGTGTCTTTCATATGATTGAGTATTGATGATACCTCCTTCAATAACCTTCACACTTGTAGAGCAATCCTGATATAGCGTTCTCCATGTTGTATCCTTTCTTAACCTCTGAAACATGAAAAACAAATAAATCATACATCATGTACCATGAATTGAATGGAAAATAAGATCAATCACCAAACAAATCTAGCTTCAAAACTACATTTCAATTTGGAAAAATATCGAGGACAAATCAAGGAATGAGAATCTAAAAAATGCATTTTGCTAGTGAGAATCTAAAAAATGCATTCTGCTGGTGAAGCTGGTCTGCCTCTTATATTCGCAGGTTTGCTTCTCTACAAATCAATCTGATCTGCCCCTGCCACTGCACCTAAAATGGGAGTAATTAATTGTTTGAAATGAAACACTCAGTCACCCATCTTATATGCCTCCTTACCCCTTGATTTCATCATATTTCCTTAGGTTGATTTGCCCCAAGTCTTGTTTATCAAATTTTAATTTTGCTCCCTTAACTAGGGCTGACCTGACACACCTATCTTTGAGTGGGTTTGGGCCCCTGCCTCTGCTCTGCCATACCTGCCTTAGGATACTGGTTTTAGGAAAAAGATAAGGGGAAAGGTAAGGTAGGTGGACCACCAAGCCTAAAAATAATTGACAATATGCCCCCACCTCTTTCAGATACTCCACCGGTAGACACTACTAATAATCAACTAACCACAAAGAGTATGGAGACTCCGGTAGAGGATACAAATCCTGAATCTGAAATTTTGTATACAGTAAATGTAGACACATAGGAAGTAAATGTTGTGGTTGATAGAGAAACCACTGAGGATAAGGAGAAAATGTGACTACTGAGTCACCGACTGCAGAGGTTGAGATGAACATAGAAAAACCTACACAGGCAGAGCAATCGATAGAGGATACCACTGAGAAACCAGTAGATGCAATAGAAAAACCATCTGAAGAATCGGCAAAAGAGAGTTTAGAGGTACAAATTGAGATTACATCTGAGAAACCAGCAGTTAAAAGCTCAGAGAAACCCTCTAAGATACAAATAGAGAAACCAAAACAGGTATAGGTTGAAGCTCAAGTTCAGACAGAGACAGTGCCACTGGCATAAACTGAAAAGCCCAAACCCCTACTTATAGAAATGCAAACACAGATTGACCTACCAGAGGTCAAAACAAGCAAGGTAATTACCACAACCGATAGCATGGCTATTGTAAAGACTGTTGGACAAACATCTGGTACATCTATGGCGGAATTCAGACCTACAAATGTAACAGAGGTCCTATTAGATTCAATAAAGAAGATCACAAAATGCAATGCACAAGCCTATAAGGCTATTGATGATACAATTCCAATTCTTAAATTGATTGCACCAAAGTGCACAGTTGATAATAAAGATTCTTTAGGACAATTAGACACATTGTCTAAGTTCATCACCGGTAACATATTAACTATTGATTAAATAAATGAGGATACATTTAAGGAAAGAATGATAAAAGAAAAACATAAATTCTTTGAGGAAATTGTAAATAAGAATAAAGAGAAAATGGATACTCTATTACTGGAACTTGGAGAAATAATTTTTGACTTCAAGAAACTATACAAAGACACTTGTAAATAAATATTTTGATAGAGGATCTTGACAAGGAGATCAACAAAGCACAAGATAAGATAAACAATATTGCTGACAATCTGATAGGTGCATCAGATTCATTTTTGGAGTTGGAGAAGAAGATTGCAGAGCAAGAAGAGAAAATCAAGAAACTAGAAAATGACAAACAGGGAATAAAGGATAAAGCAAAGGACTTGAAATGCAGACTTAATCCAAGACTAGAATACCTTATTTCTTTGAGAAAAGAAATTTCTGAGGCTCTGGTTCCCAGACTGAAGACACCGAAAGAGAAAATGCACATACTCACTGGTACAGTGCAGAGAACTCAAGAGGTAATAAAAGACAACAAAACATTCAGTAATGGTATAAATTTAATTTTGACATATATTTTTCAGATTGTAACCCATTGGATACGAGAATACAGGTAGGACTCCACTGACACCGAATGACAACCTTTGTCATTGATGTCAAACGGGGAGTAGTGGGATGAGAAAAATGGTCAGAAGAAAGGACATCATCTGCTCAGGGGGAGCATACCTTTTTTTTTTGGCACACAGTTTTGGTAAGACAATATCCCCAGACTATTTTTGGATATCATTTTGGACACTTTTTTATTTTTCCCATGAGTGTTGCCATCAATGCCAAAGGGGGAGATTGTTGGCAAATGCACACTCCAATGAGAAATTGTAGGTGATTGAAGGTTTTGTCATTGATGGAAACCTTGCAATCATATGACATCGGCAAGACAAAGATACCGACACTAGCACCGACAGACTCTACACCAACATACAGAACACCGATAGTGAAAGGAAGGATACCGACACCTTGGCCGACTTCAATTTTGTTTAAAATTTATTTTGTAATTAATTGTAAAATCATTGTAAGCTGATATGGTGAGTTGTAATATGACTCATATATGTATGAGATCATTGTAGATCATTTTGTAATAGGAAATAGGCAAAAAAAGGGAGGATAACAACAGACCTAATATGCAAATAATTGGTTAAGGGTTTATGTATGTAGCAGAGCTTAAACTGATATTGAACCTAGCATAGAAGATGCTAATCTGAAGCAGTACAAGACATTGGATTTTCATAATCCATTTTGTAAGTCAGCGTGACTTCATTTTGAGTAGTGAGCTCTAGGCACTTGGCGTTCCTGCATGTGCAGGCCCCTATTGTAAAAGTAATATTCTCTTATTGGCCAGTAAGTGAATATTGTGGGTCACAAATCCCACCAAGGTTTTCCCACACCGGGTTTCCTCATTAAATCATTGTGTTATGGTGTGCTTCTCATGTTTTTGTTATTTCTCTTAGTTACTGCATTATTTCTCATTTACCGGTACACAGTTTTAATATGCTTTTCATGTTTTAAGTCAAGTAAATGTATATACTAGTTAGATACTGATTCACCCCCCCTCTCAGTATCTTTGGGAATCCTAACAAGAAAAGAAAAGAGTGGAAGAGGAGAAGGAAGTAGAGAACAAAAAACAAGAAGAGATCCAAACCGAAGAAGGAGGGCAGACTTCTTAGGAAACCGATGATCAAACCAAGCAGGTTGGTTCCACCAGTCCTATTGATCTAACTCTTGCATGTCTGACTCAATCTCAAGATGAGTCTGAGCTACTTCAAGGCATCAAACTTGCATAGGAGAGACTGGAATAATTGCGGAGGAAGAAAGAATAGGTTGTCATACAAATTGCAGTTGACACCTTTACCAGTCTAATTCCTGGTACTGACCTCCCCAGTACCAACTCCTCTCTATCCAAGCTCAAACTTATTTGTACCATAGTAGAGGACTAGGTACAATGCTTGGAAGATGTTGTTGAAGCAACTACAAGAAAGAATCATGAAAATGCACTCAATACTACCTTAGTCAAACAAATGAATGAATTCAAGATGCAACTACTGAAGCAACAGAATGACATCAGTGTTGCTATGGATGAGGGTAAATTACTTTTGAGTAAAATCTACCAACCCCATCTGTTTTGTGAAGATGTGCTCAAACAAAAAGCTCAATTCCAATCAAAGTTATAGGCATACATCAGCAACTTGAAGATGCCCTATGACTTATTCACTACCTATAGGCAAACTATTCATCATTTTCAGCGTCAGACTGCCAAGATGGACTTAGAGATCAGCAACCAGACTAAAGATTTGTAGGAGCTTCAACTGCTCCTATTGCCAAAACTACAGGTACTTTAGAGATGTTTTCTCAACTTGGAAGCCATCATAGTAACTCAAGAGTTGAGTACCGTTGATGCAATGGAAAAACTGGCATTCCAGATGAAGATTGAAAGTGAGGTTGTTACCTCATTACTTGAGTCATGGACATTGGACATGAAAATTTTTGTGCAGAATTTTAAATGTGTTTTTGAGAAATTTCATTCCTTATTGTCATGAACATCTACTCTATGTTATTTTATAAAAAGGATAGTTTTCAATACTTTGTCATTGTTGGAAAAGGGAGAGTATTGTACATTAAAATTTTGGTGAATGTTACCATTTTATGCACTTACTTGTAATTTTTGCAAAAAGGGTAGTGTATATGCTTAGGGGGAGTAATTTTGATTGTAGCATCTTTTGTGTTATTGTTGTAAAAACACTTAGATGTCAAAATTTTCTTGTGTTTCCATCAATGCCAAAGGGGGAGATTGTTGGCATTTTGATGATGTTTTGATTGTCATTGATGGACACACACTTTCTTGATGTATGAGTTATGCTCAACCAGTAATTCTTCCAACTGGTATTGTGTATTATTGAATGTATAGTCTTTAGACTATAGGTATTTTGCAGTAGATGGTTTATCGGTCATAGATTAACTGAAGATCCCAAGTGGTATGAAGACCACAAGTAGTTCAAGGATCTCAAGCGGTAGTTAACTTTTGATTGGAACACTACGATCTTCCAGTCTTCATTTTTGACAACCGGTAATCGGTATATATCTGTAATGAGTTACCAATCGATATTGCTGTAATTTGTGATGAGTTATCATCCACCGACACTTTGGTGGTGTGTTTGCGTCGTGTTACCAAATGTGTCTAGATACACTGTACCTAGGAACTTGTAGTCTAAATCTATTGGACCGACATGAAATCATATTCCTTTATAAGGACATAATGTCTAGGGTTTTCATGTATGAGATATAGAATAGAAAAGGTTATGTGCAATCATCGAAGAGAAGATTAGGTCCGTGTAAAGATATAGAGTGTGGAGATATTGAAGACTGAAGTAATGCTGAAATGCATTAACAATGAGTTGTCAAGGATCTAACTAAGCATACTATGCTATTATCTAGATCATTCACTTGTTGATTACTAATATCTTTGACAAGTCTAAAATCCTTAACCAGGTAGGCCCAACAAAGCCTCTGTAAATCCTTTAACAAGGTGGTTCACAACTGTGGATCTAAAATCCTTTAAAAAGGTAGTCTTTAACAGGACTTATCTCCTAACAAAGATCTAGATTCCTAACAGGATCTGTTCTGGTGAAGAACATTGTCTGACCTTAACCGATCTGGTTACTATTCGACAGATAGTTACTTGTGAGTTTCTGCTCACCGTGGTTTTTCCCAATTGGGTTTCCATGTCAAATATCTTGTGTTATGGTGATTGTGCTCTTGTGGGTGAATGCTTTGTTTTCTATTTGGTTTGCACTTATCTTAACCGGTTTATTAGTGAATCTGTTGCACCGGTTATCTGCTAAACTGTTTAAAAGATTGATTACCGTATTTTTTGGTATACTAATTCACCCCCCTCTCTTAGTATTCATCATATAGAAAGGAATTTTTTCCTCACTTTATGAAGAAACTCTACAAAAGTTCACAAAAATATGTCCTGCCATCAGAGAGGGAGCCATTCAGATTAGAATGCTTTGAGCCCTATTTTGTCAAAACCTACTATGCATTAGGGCATGTGCTTGGAGTAGACTATGGGCTAACTCAAATGCCCATAGATTTTATGATGATTGTCCTTAATATCCAACACCCTACGATAAATGAGTTGTATGATTTTGCAGCCAAAATCCATGATAAGCTCCATGAAGGGTTAATGGCAGCAAAGAATAAAAAAGAAAAGCTAGAGTTCAAATACTATTCTTTTTTGTGTCATATGATTCTTTACTAGAATAGGGCTTATTATGGTCCAGAGTTGAAAATAAGGACAAATGATCCATACACAAGTCTTCCATGGCTAGTACAAAGATGGACTCAAGTGTGGGACAAAGGATCCAGGTTTGGCAATTACTCTATCTTCTTTGATCACTTTGTCATGAAATTATTGTCAAGGCTCAGAGTGAGGCTACCCAGGCTACCAAAGAATATTATCAAAATTTTGAGTATAAGGAGTTTCAAGAGTGAAGGAGTGGTGTATCCAAAGGGAGCCTTCATCCATAATTTTGGAGATTTCTTTTTATATGGCAACTTTACTATTATCAGAGTATACAGGTCTGAGCAAACACCCCATGTTTTGCCACTTTTTGTCTCTCCTAGGCTAGCATTCATTAAACTAATTTGGCAACTAACACGGATGAAGAGTATACAAGTTCCAATTGATAAGAAAGAGAGACTCCTCCCTAGGGTGATCAATTTTGAAGAGTTTACTATAGGATGTGACACCCTAGAAAAGGTGCAGGATTTCCTTGTAAAGAATTACAGGTTGAAGGTTGCCCAAGGTTAGTATTTTTACCCAGAGGGATGTATAAATGACCTCAGAATAAACAAGCTGAAAGAGAAGGGTTATTTTCATTCTTTTGATGAATGGGAAGATCTGGTAAGAAATGCTCTCTCCACAGAGGTAGAACAATGTAGGAAGAAATGGGAGCTCATGAAAAGGCTTGAGCAAGAAAGGAAGTAAGAGGATCCCAATTTTGAAGGTTTTTACAGGGAATTCCAAACTGATTTTGCCAGGATATCTTTCATGATTAGAAAGGCAAAAGATATAATAAAAATGGAAAAGGAAAGGAGGGATGCCCAGAACAAAGAGGTTAAAATTGAGACAAGGCCTATAGACCCGACCCCTATAGTTTGCAAAATGAAAGGGCAAGCAATAACAGTTGAGAAGACACCTCCTAGCACTTCTGGGCAAGCAAATGAACAAGTTAGGAGAGTGGAAAAGGGGAAGGAAAAGATGTCTGATTTAGTAGATGTCTAGGTGGATTTTGATACAAGTGTGCCACCCCCTTCTCCCCCTCGAGAAACATTCCATGAAGATGAGGTTGCTGAGGTCCTAAATAACTTAGATAAAGCCACTATCCCAAGTACAATCCTTATTGAGGGGGAAGACGATGAGAGGATAATTGCCTCAAGGAATTTTATAACATATGACAATTTTTTGAACTCTCCCCAAGTTCAGATTTTTTTGGCTAAGGAAAAGGTTAAAGGACCTATCTAATGAGGAGATCAGAAATTTTGATAAAAATAGCTTCAATTGTACCCCTAAGGAAGGAAGGGATATGATTAAAAATAGCGGCATGATTCTTGTCCCGGGCTGGGATTTTAAGAAAATCTATCTGTTGGATCAAATTATGTGGTAGTACCCAAATTTTGTAAAAGAGTTCATTGACCGTGGGTCTAGGGTGAATGTAGGCCTAAAGGCCTTTTCTCTATGGTCAAGGGCCCCAAATGTTCAAAAGCCTTTGGTTCTGCAAGATGGACAACAAAGGATAGGGGATGCAGTAATTAGGACCCTTGAAGACACCACTGCATCTGCGGAAATCACCTCACATGCAGTCCAATTTGCTCAATTAGTAGTGGATGACCTTGAGCAAAAACATTTAAGATTAAAGGACATCCATATGGCTCTCAATGCAAATTACAACAAGTTATTCATTGAAAATTGTGCATTGAAGGAGCAACTAAAAAAGGTGACTGTAGATTCTTTAGGAATAGTTAGGCCTGAAGAATTAGAAAGAATGAATAAAGAACTGTAGAGATTTAAGGATGAAGTTGAAAATAATTATTTTGAAATCAAGAGAGATTCAATTTTGAGTATTTCAAATAAGATTATTTATAAATTAGATGAAATTCATTCTTCATATTCTTTGAACTCAACTCCTAAGTCAGCTAGATGAGATTATTTCATTCTTTCAGCCAATAGGATTCACTTGGCTACCAAAGGGTCAATAGTTGAAAGAGGTCATGCTGGTAGTAAAAAATGTGGCCCAACCACCCAAAATTGTTGGGGTCACATGGAAAAATTATAGTTTACTGACTAAGGAGTTATCCAACGTAGAAGAAGAGAAGAAATCAGTGTTGGGAATGATCAATTCCTTCCAAGGGCTTAAAAAGTGGCATGTCCCCACAATTTTGATAGGTGTTGGACATATCAAGAGCCTAGAAGAGTGGAGGTAGGGCTTCCAGGATGCAATTAATGCAATTTTGACATCTTTGGCCATTGATCCAAATCAAGGGTATACCTCTTTTAATATTATTGATAAGATCATGGAGGTAGATCAAATGTACCATATATTTGCCTTGGGAGCTGCAGTTGTACCCACCCATAAAACAAAGGAAGCAATGAGCAAATTACAAGGGTTGAGGGATTTTTCCTAGCCAGTTGATGAGATAGAAGCTTTACATAAAAAGTACTGCTCCTTGGAATAGGAGCAGCCTGGGGAAGAAGACTAGCCACAACCTTTCTCTTTGATTACTGAAATTTTGTGTAGGTTGCTACTTTTGAGGAGGACTAACAAAGGGTTTCAATAATCAAGGACCTTTCTCTAGGTTACATACTGCCAGACACCAAGATGTACTTCAGATCCTGACATAAGCATGTGTCAAGGTACCAATGAAGAGGCGGATTTTGTGGACCTGCATTCCAAAGCCTCCAAGATGGTGACTTCCCAGTTGCCTGCATTTAATGAAGCTAGGAATATTGCACACATGTTGACAAGGACATGAATGGGCCTTATGATGAATTATAATGACTTGTACTTATGACATGTGTCTAATTGGCCTGAAGTTTGTTTTTCTCCCTTATGTTATAAAAGAGAATTCAGGACCAAGAAGAATGATTCTGAAAATTTTGTTTAGTATGTACTAGGATAGCTTTGAAGCAATATATTGACAAATAGTCTTCTACAGACTTTTAGCACAACCTTTTATCATGAATGTATCATTTTATACTAAAAATCAATAAAGAGAACATTCTTTTCTTGCTCAAATATATTGTATGGTGTTATATGAATTGTTATACATTAATGTTATTTTCAATTTGTCTTCTTCAATGGAGACTGTGTATGTCTTGATAGGCTTCATTTCAAGTAGATGAATTAAATTATATCTTGAATAGTGCAACATGTATGTGAGAGGTTTTGTGAGGAAGTTAATGAACATATTCTCAGTCTGAGCATTTTAGGCAAGTCTAGAGTGCTTAGTATTGGATTCTAATGCTGATACTGTCTGTCTTTAAAACTGTTATTTGAATCTGTGTTTCCCTCGAACAGGCACTGGTCATACTTTTCTGGGTTTTAGGATCATTTCAACATTCTTATTTCACCTTTTATATTGAATTTTCTAGTTCTTCTGCATTAGGAGTAGAATAGATTAGAATCAATTTTCAATGCAAGAAAAGTAACAAAGACTAAGGTTCGAGCCAAAATTCATAGTATATCTTACTTTTCCTTGGTATATTTTCATTGAAAGCATCTTCTAAAATACTACAATGTTTGTCCATGTAAAGTTGAAATGTTGTGAAACATTGCAATAGAGATACCCACCTAGGTCATATAGAGCCTAAAGAGTAGAAGATTGCAGCCTTTGTGCCGAGCCTTGTTCGTTGTCCAAAACCAATCCTAAGTCTATCGATGAGTTATTGGAAATTCCTCTAGGATCTAGGATCTATTGATTTGGGAACCAACACAAGGTGTGTGCCCTTGGTCTCCTTAAGTTGTGCAACACAACACTCAGGTTTGTGACATGGTTTAACCGCCTCCTGTGGATTCTATAAGTCTGGTGGTTGTATCAGGCATTAACAGGTCAATCTTTTGGTGCAACGGTAACCACACTTGTAACAAGTAGTATCAGAGCTTGGTCACAGGTTCAAACCCCTCGCTTGCACTGGGGGGAGATTATTGCAAGATGTGCGCCCTTGGTCTCCTTGTGTTGTACAGTGAAACGCTCGGGTTTGTGACATGGTTTAACCACCTCCTATGGATTCTATAAGTCTAGTGTTTGTATCAGGAATTAACAGGTCTATCTTTTGGTGCAATGACAACCACACTTGTAACACTTCATTGTTCTCCTATCTCCATTGATATTATTTTTGATCAATTGATCTCAGATTTTAATGTTTGCACAAGAGGTCAATGAAGAACGAATGTGGTTGTGATGATCTAGACTTGATGTAAGTTGTGATTTTGATAGTGTAAGTATGTTCCAAGATTTGATATATAGAAGATGAGAGGAGGAAACCTCTTTTATAGAGAACAACCTAAAAAATGGATGGATAGGATTAAGAGGTGAGACAAAATATGGTCGGCTAAGATTGAAGGGTAGGTAGAGGAAATAATAAATTAAAGGAAGTGGTTAAGATGCAAAAAGGGGGTCACTTGTCATTTAGATAAATGGAAAGAGGAAAAGGTTAAATGAATTAATTAAATAAATAAAATAAAATAAATAATTTATTTAATTATTAGAGGAA
Organism: Cryptomeria japonica; assembly: GCF_030272615.1. Lineage (NCBI taxonomy): Eukaryota > Viridiplantae > Streptophyta > Pinopsida > Cupressales > Cupressaceae > Cryptomeria > Cryptomeria japonica. The sequence goes on from NC_081415.1 coordinate 247,079,048, forward strand.
AAGGCCACATAAATTAAATAAATAAAAAATATTTTTTTAGGAAAAAGAGTATTTAAATAAATAAAAATATTTATTTAAATTAGGATAGAAAAGGCTTAGCGAATTGATTAAAAAAAAATATTAATTTAATTAATAGAAGAAAAAGGAATAATTAAATAAATAAAAATATTTATTTAATTAGTCTAGGACAATTTTAGGTGTCTACATTTTGTCTCTCTTTGAGACAATACAATTTATCACATTGTTTCATATAATACAAATTAATTGACATGTGATCCAATATGGAGGTGGTATGCCCCCTTGAGAGATTGGCTGAAAATTTGGCAAAAAAACGGTCAGACAATTTTTTAATAAGAGAGGATAGGCTAAGAAAGAAAATAAAAGATAGGGTTACCTTTGGTGGAAAATAGACCAAGAATAGGTCATGGGGGAGTGCGGTGGTGTAACATGACCAATTAGGTTTATAAGACCTATAAAAAGGAGCTTGGGGGAAGGATCTCCTCATTTGCATCCATCACTTTCAGAGAGCAAGGCACACAACAGAGTAGAGATGGAGCGCATAATATATAGTGAGATGGCAGAGTGATTCTATAGGTTCGAATGGGTGTGGAGGCACGAGTAGCTAGAGGATTATGGATAGATGATAAGCATACCCTCACTTTCCCTTTGTTGTTCATTTATTGCATCATTAATAGGGTTGAAAATATAGTTCACCAAAAACGTTACTGAACTAGGTTTTGTTGAAACTACGTATAGGGTAGTTTAGGGCATGTTTATGGTGCAATAATGTGTTTATGCAAGTTATTGGCATGTTTATGGTTCTTAGTGCATCTGTGCAATGTAAAGCTATGTGTATGGTATGCCAACACGTGGTTTTGGACCATGTATATGGTCAATTCCAACACGTATATGGCTAATGTCGCATATGTGTAGTGTAAAACTGTGTTTAGGGATTGCTAATGAATGTATGGTAAATATCAACATGTATATGGTTAAAGCACAATTTACGGGCTAGGCAAGCTACCAATGTGATAGATAAGATGACCAGTTGGATTAAAATATTCTAGTGATTTCCCCAGTAGGATTTAAAATGAGTAGTAGTTGATGAAGTCAATAATGTTGATAAAGCTCTGAGATAGGATGAGCTGATAAAGATTGATAGGATTTAAGTAATTTGATAAAGATGATGCTAATGTGATTATTTTTGTGATTCTGATTGTAGGCTGATTTAGCACCTTTGAGTTCACATAAGAGTTTCCCATAAACACACAGATTAAGACCCTAACTAAGCAAGGACCATCATGTGATATTAGGGTCACTGAGATTATGGTATGCAATATTTATTCCCGATATTAGAGAAAAACTAAGATATCTTTTTTTTTTTTTGCATTGGCTGAGCATTGGTACAATGAGATGAGTTCATTTCACTTGTCTAGAGGAGATATGCTTGTCATGTTGGAGGATGTCTATCGAATTCTCTGTCTTTCAATTCATGGAGAGTTGGCGGTATAAGATAGGGATGGTGATGCAAATTCTTTATGATAAGAATTCGATGATGATGACCTTGACATCCAAGGCAACTATGTTAGTTGGAATGAGATGGCTAATTTCATTATAGTACTACAAGTAGTAGTAGGTGAAATTATCAATGGATACGTTTTCCTGGATAGGAAAACACATGGATTATCAGTTGGATGGAGGTGGGCTATAGATATCATGTTAACCAAGGAGACATTGTTTTCATGGGGTCCATGTCTACTTGCTCACATATACCATGACTTACATTAGTTCGTATACCTAGGGGGATGTAGACTATCAACATGAGTTTCACTATTGCACGTTTGGGCATATGAGCTTATTATGGTTACTAGGCAAATGTGCTACATGTTTCATGGCATAGGACAGTCATATGTGCATATGTACAACATGATCCTCTCCCAAATATGACTAGGGAAGATGGATTACTTGCGATGAGTAATCGATGACATACTTTGTTATCTGGAGACCCTACTTACATTGTGAAGAGTGCGAGGAGGATGATGAGGTGTTACCTTATTGTTATCAGACCTGATACCTAATTTAGAGGACTTCATCTATCATTGAGTGATATTTGTTGAACATGGTTTACAGGCAATTCGGCTAGATTTAGGGAGAACCAATGGGATCAGCTGAGTTTGCTAGGGCACGCAGAAGATGCCACTATGGGACCTTACACTATCATATGAGGTTGTAGTGGTAGAGTTCAGGGCTTTAGTTCCAACACAATGAGACTTATGACAAGATATGGTAGATGCCAAGATGATGTACCACATTTTAAGGCTTGGATTAGGGCACATCCCTTTCCACGGTTGATAGGCCTAGGTGATTTGCATCCACAAATAGATGATGAAACTGACATGAGGGAACAACATCCCAGGAGGAGGAGGTGAAAGAGAGGTTGAAGAGGGTAGGAGAGAGGAGATGAAGGAGAGGAAGATGACGAGGGAGACAATGGGAAGGGAGGATGACCACCTAGGCCATCTAGAGGGAGAGGAGGAGAGGATATAGGAGTAAAACTATAAGTGTGCAGATAGGTACCTATACATGTAGTAGCATAGGTAGAAGCACCATTGCAACCACCAGGGAAACAAAATCCTTAAGGAGGAGGAGATGGATAGGGGCAGGGACCACAAGTTTCATAGGATGTTGTGGGATAGGGGGGACAAGATGTAGGAGAGGAGGTGGTAGGTTTACAAACACAAATGCAAGTACATAATGCATAGATAGATACCTTGCATGCACATATACATGCACAAACTACATAGATAATAGACTTGAGACAAGGTTGGTATAGAGGATCACAAGGTATAGGGATATCACTATTGACATCACATGGTGGAGGAGGTCATTGAGTAGGCAAGAGCCATGTAGTAGGGGGTATTAGAGCATGGATGGATTTGGTATTTAGAGTTGTTTAGGAGATAGCCCATTTGAGACAAATGTATGAGGCTGCAATACTGATAAGGTAGAGAGTATGGAGCTTTACCATGATCTCACAAGGTAGGGATTAGAAGCAAGATATAGATAGTGGATCAGTCATGGGACCACCATGGGCACCATCGGGAGAAATAAGATCAGGAAGATGGGGACCACCTTAGGGATAGGAGGAGAAGGACCTTCTAGGGCTCAAAGACCTTTGAGACTTGATGGTTTTGAGAGTGGTAGTTCATCATAGCTCTATCTAATTCGGATTTTGGTATTAGTATTGTAAGATGATATGTAGACACTTAGGGTGATTTTGGGGCTCCCAGTAGCCATTATAATTTTGACATTATTTTATATGACACATTATTTTTTGATTATATATAAGATGTGATCTATTTTGCTAGTTGTAATGGATAGAAAATTAGGGATTCATAAGTTATGCTTTGTAAACTAGAAAATGACCTAACTTTCACATATATCACATTAAAAAGGAGGATGAAATCAATAGATCCAACCTTAATTTTAATAAGAAGAGGGTTGAATGTTGATTGTAGTCATATCCACCTTTTGTTTAAGTTGAAAATGTAATTAAAAATATATAAATTGAATGCCAAATCTAAAGTAAGAAGGTATACGCATGAACTAGTAAATTGGACTAATTATGCTAAATGGTAATGAAATAGTAACTTCACAACAAGTACAGAAATGGAAGGATAATTTGATTGTGCATATGTAATTGAAATCATGAGTTGAACTAATAGGACTAGGGTGCCTAGATCAACGTGCCCAATGCCTTGGTTTGAAAATGATGAATACTAAGAGGGGGGGTGAATTAGTATGCCAAAAATCTTTGCACTAAAACACTTACACAGTCTAGAGATAAACCGGTAAAGCAGTCTGACAATCAAATCGGTTATCACGCATACAAACCAAAATGCGAATAATCCATTCACCCACATAAGCAATACACCCATAACACAAGATATTTGATGTGGAAATCCAACTGGGAAAAACCACGGTGAGATGGAACTCACAAGTCACTATCTGTAGAATAGAAACTAGACCGGTTAAGGTCTTACAATGTTCTTCACCAAAATAGATCCTGTTAAGAATCTCAATCTCTGTTAGGAGATAAGTCTGATTAAAGACTACCTTGTTAGAGGATTTTTGATTCACATGTGTGAACCACCTTGTTAGAGGATTTTACAAAGGCTTTGACGCCTACCCAGTTAAGGGCTACAAACTTGTCAAAGATGTGAGTAATCATCAAGTGTTTGATCTATCTACTAGCACAAACTGCGTGGTTAGATCCAGTATGCTCATAGCTAATGCATTCTAGCATTATTTAAGTCTTCTGTATCTCACTCTGAGTTACAACTCGATCTCCTCTCATAAGATCGCTCTGCTCTTTCACCTTAAACCCTAGCTCAACATAAACCCTATTCGCAGCTCTTTCAACAACTTTTAAAACCCTAGACATGATTTCCTTTTAAAGGAATCTGATTTCATGTCGGTCCAATAGGATTACATTACAATTTCCTATGTTTAGTGAATCTAGACATACTCAGTAACACGACACAAGAATCATCGTCAATGTGTCGGCACCGTCAAACAATTGGTGGATTGGTAACTCATCACAAAATGTCAGTTGGTAACTCATCATAGAGTGTTACCGGTTCATACAAAATGCCGGTTGCCGGTTTGACAAAAATGAAGACTGGTAAGAATGTGTTGTGCCACTTTTCTTCCTTGTACTGCTTGTGATCTGCGAACCACTTGGGGTCAACATGCTGCTTTAGACCAGGAAAACACATTCTGCAAAATCACTACTAGTCTAAAGACTAGAGTACAACATACCGGTTGGAACAAATACTGGTTGAGCATGAGCTCATACATATAAAGGGGATATCAATACAAGTGTGTGTCCATCAATGAAAATCACAACATAAACATCAAAAATGCCAACAATCTCCCCCTTTGGCATTGATGGCAACACTTAGGAAAATAAAATTTTGACATCTAAGTGTTTTACAACAAAAACTTGCCACTAACAAAATTGCTCCCCCTAAGCATATACACTATCCCTTAATCAACAGAGTGTATAGCAATTTTGCATTCAGAGCATAATCATTAGAGCATATAGTATATATCACAGCATATATCAAAATTTCAAAAAAAAGATACTTCTCCCTCTGATATACTTCTCCCCCTGATATATCAATATTTCAAAATTTAAGACCATCAAAATTTTAATTAAAACCATGTACTTCTCCCCCTTTGCCAACAATGACAAAGTACCACTGCAAAAACCTATTTCCACATATATAAAAGAGTTTATGACAATAAGTAATAATACTTGTCAAAAACCACTTTGTAGTCCTGCAAAAATTGTTTCATGGAGAGAGACCAGGACTCAAGTAAGGAGGTCGCCACTTCCTTCTCTGTCTGCATTTGTGATACCTGTTCCTCCATGGCCTTTATTGTGCTCAGTTCTTGGGTGACTGTTAGTGCTTCCAAGTTCATATAGCATTTCTGAAGAATTTGCAGTTGTGGAAGTAATACCAGTTGAAGTTCTTGCAAAGCCCTAGATCTTGTGCTGATCTCTTGCTCTATCTTGGCTGACTGGATCTGGAACTGGTGAACGGTTTGCCCATATGCTGCAAAGGAGTCGTAAGGAGTTTTGAATGTGCTTAAGTAGGATTGCTTCTTAGCTAGCACATCATCACAAAATAGATGAGGTTGATAGATTTTGCTAAGTAGCAAGTTTCCCTCATCCAAAGCACTCCTTATGTCCTTTTGATCCTTTGACAGTTCAGTCCTAAGCTCATTCAGTTTCTTCACTAGAGCAACATTAAGAGCCTTTTGGTGCTCTTTCTTTACATTGTCCTCAGCTGCTTCTTCTAGACTCTGCACCTGATCATCCACTATAGTACATAGAAGTTTGAGTTGTGCTAGTGATGAATCGGTGTCAGGAAGATTAGTACTGGGGATTAAACCGGTGAGCGTGTCTACGGCTTCTTGAATGATGTATTGTTCCTTTTCCTGCAGATGATCTCAAGGTGCTCTTGAGCAACCTTGATGCTCTGCATAAGTTCTGACTCACTTGCAGATTGGAGATCGATAGGACTAGAGAGATCAACCAGTGAGGGTTGACTTCCGGTTGCCTTCAGAGTCTCCACCTGAGAGCTTTTTGCTGCTTCACATTCCTTGGCTTCTTCAACTTTCTTCTTTTCCGCTTCTCTTCTCTTCTCTTCTTCCTTGTCTTCTTTTTCTTTTTTCTTCTCCTTTTCTCTCCTCTTCTGCTCTTCCTTTTCTTCTTCTTCCCTCTTCTTCTTCTCTTCCTCTTCCTTTTTCTTCTTTTCTTCCTCTTCCTTCTTCTTTTCTTCCTCTTCCTTCTTCCTCTTTTCCTCTTCTTTCTTCTTCTTTTCTTCTTCTTCCTTCTTCCTCTTTTCTTCCTTGTCCTCTTCTTCTTTCTTTTTCCTTTCTTCTTCTTGCTTCTTTTTCTCTTCATCTTTTCTTTTCTCCTCTTCCTCTTTCTTTTTCTCTTCCTCCTTTCTATGTTTCTCATCTTCATCCTTCTTCTTTTTCTCTTCTTCTTTGTCTTTTGCCACTTGCTATGTGTCCATAGCTTGTTCACCACCCTGATCGGCTTGTTGCCCCTGTTCAGTTCCCTTAGTGACATCTTCTGTATCCAGGAGATCGACATCTATGGTGTCGATTGGTTCCTCCACCAGGTTTCCTTCCTCATCAAAAACTTCATCTAGTTTGGAAATAACCAGTTCCTTTTCCACTTGGAGGTTGGCCATTTGAGCTTTGTGTGAACTGATAGCATGGGCCATGTGTTGATGTGTATCCTTTTCTACATCATCAACTCTCCCTTCCAACAACCAGAGTCTTCTTCTCCTTGTGAAGAAGAGACCTTTAATTTGATCTAATACATCAAATAATTTTGAGTTTGAGAGTTCAGGGAAGTAATGTGGAAAAAATTTCTCCCTAATCTCTTGTTCCTTTTCAATGGCAATGCGCCATCTATTATCCAATGCTTTATACAATGAATCCAGTGTCTGAGATTTAATCTCTGATGGTGACTGGTCATTTCTACATAAATAAAGAATAATCTCTTGCAGTACTTCATCTTTTTCCTCACTATTGAAATCATCATAATAATCAATTAAATCATGAAGTAACTTCCTCCTAATATTCTTTACTGTTCTTTGACAATGTGTCAAAGGTTTGTAAGAGGAGATATCTATATTTACCGGTGCGGATGTTGCTGGTTCATTCTTCTTCACCTTCTTGGTCTATCTAGTCTTCTTTGGCTGTTCATCAGACTCAGTTTCTTCGGAGTCCGGTTCATTTGCCTTAGTCTTCCTCTTTCTTTCGAAGACTTTTGCCAGTGTTGCCTCCGATTTCTTCTTTGCCGGTGACTGCTTGGTCACTTTTGGAGTCTCAGTGGTAGTTGGTGCTGATGCCGTAGGCACTGCCTTAGCTTTCTTGGCTGCCGATTCTTTTCCCTTCTTCACCGATGGTTCTTCAACCGGTGCGATCCTCTCCAAGTAGGTTCCGGTTTGCTTCACATTTGGATCAAGAGGCAAGGCAATAAGGGTTGAAGCATACCCTTCCAACATGTCATACATGACTTCATAGCCCATAGGCTCCACTTCCTCCATTCTAGGCTCAACAACCTCCATTAGACATTTGTCCACCTGAATAGTGAAACAGATGTCATCTTCATACTTCTTCACTATGTCACCTGAGATTCACATCCTCTGACTCATTTTTCTTTTGAACTCATCAATGTATTTGTTCAGGATCTTAGGGTAGCCGGTTCCAATAGCTTGCACACTTTCCTTTATCTGCTTGGTTACCGGTTGGTTAGGGGACCACTGGACATCTCCTACACCTGGAAAGTAGCCTTGGAAGTAGAAAAAAAATCCTACCAATAGTTGTCCAAATTTAAATCTCGGTGAATTGTCCTTTTTGATTGCCTTGAGATTTGACAGGAGTTGCCTTTGCATACCGGTGCATAAGTCAAATGATTTATCCTCTATAATCATCTGGTAAGCGGCATTTACCGCTGCAGCAGATACAGAATTAATCCTGCTGGCTGAGAATGTCCTGTAGCCTACCACCATGTAGGCGTATTTTACCAGTTCATCCTTGATAGAATTAACTGTCATACCTCGTGAATCACTTGTCGAACCGGTGAGCTTGGTCATTTCCATTTTGCTTACCGTTCTCAGGGCTAGTACTTCCCCTGTGTTGCAGAAATCGGTGACTGCATGAATTGCCTCAGGCGTGATATCATGCATTCTCTCCAGGTACATCTTGTCACCATGGACTCTGCTCAGGATGATTCTGATGTGATCCTCTATGAAATCTTCCAGAAAATACACCGCATTATGGAGTTTCTTCTTCTCTAAGATACTGAACTCCGGTTTGATCCTTTTATCCTTTCCACAAAATAGACCTAATTGAGTGTGAATGGCCAAGGACCCTATGTCTTCTATCTTGCAATCAATATAGTCAGAAATTCCTTCTTCGACTATGACTCCAGCTAGGACTTGTGACAAAGCATTATACTTGGACTTCCTCTGAGTGAAATTTTCTGACTCAATGGATGTGCTTGAACTGGTATGAGATGCGGAAGCCATTGAAGAGTATTTCAAGAATACGAAAAATACCTTTCAAACGCGAATTTAGGGCTTCCAGATTCTACTTTGCTTCGCTCTTCGTCGGATGCCAAATCATTGCTTTGAGTTCTCCACTGCCGATTGCAAACTATATTTGAATCTCCTTCAAATCTCTCCAATTCCTCAAAATCTAAGCTCAAATTGCCTTCTCTTTGCTCTGCACTTGAAAACTTTTCTTTGCTTGAAAAACAGATAGTGAGAAATGATTTGAAAATTGCATTTATACATGTCTCTCACCTACCATCATTAATGCTCCTATATTAGGGCATAAACCCTAATTTGCCTCTTTACCGTTTCTGGTCTTCTGCCAAGCAACAGGTGTAGCATACCGATTAAGGTCTTTTACCGATGTTAACCGGGGGTTCGAAAGCATTTTGCCATTTGCTCCCCCTAAGCCTTTGAGGCTTAGTTTGCTGGTTCAGATATTTCCACACTGGGTGCAGAAATCGGTTCCTCCTCCAATAATACTGGTTTCTTCTTCCATACTTTCTTCATGTCTTCTTGAACTATTTCAACATCTATTTCTCCTTCTTGAGTGACTGGTATATCATCAGATATACTTTTTCTGATTCTGCAGAATCTTGCAATGTGACCCAGTTTGTTGCAGTGATAGCAAACAAGTCCAGGTGTTCTCCAAGATCCATTGTACATGTTTCCATTCTTCCTTTTGCATGTTGCAGTAGTGTGACCATGACCATGACAGATCATACAACTTTCTCTCCATCCGGTTGCCACTTGATGACCATCGCTTCTTGACTGATGGTTGAGGACATTAAACTGGTTGTGATTCCGGTTCATAAAAGATTCAGGACCAGTTCCTTTGGTCCTCTGAGGATATCTTCCGGTGTTATCCATTACAGACCTGCATTCAAATGCTCTATGCCCAAACTTGTTGCATGCATAACAATGACCATTGAACTTATTGGATCTAGGTATATTGTTGATAAAATAAGGAAAATTATTGTAGGCTTTGCTCTTACACACATTGGCAGTGTGTCCTTCTTTAAGACAGTTAAAGCAAACAGGTTTGAATTTTTACTTACCTTTTCCTTTGAGTGCCGGTTGCTTCTTTGATGCTTCAGCATTTGTCCTTGAGGATTCTCCTTCCTCATGTTCAGAAAAACCAAGACCATTGGTATTCTTTGCCAGTCTAGATGATTCAAGCTTTTGCTCTAGCTTGACTATACTTTTGCCAAACTTAGCTAGTATTTCCTTTGATTCAAAGAGTTCTTAGGAAATAGCAGTGTTTGTCTCCATAAGACCTGCATTTTCTAAGATGGCAATGTTCAGTTGTCCTTGCATGTCTTCTTTCTCCATTCTGCTCTCATGAAGGCAAGCATTTAGTGCACTAATCTCTTGTTTCAACTTGGAGATCTCATGATCTCTGTCTTTTACCAGATCTTCAGCCTTTCGTTGGTTCTCAAGTTCTTGACTAAACCGAATAGTCAGCCCTTCCAACTCCTTTCTTAGATTAGAGTTTGAATCATTCAGCTTACTTACTTCAGCAATCATAGCTTCCATGTTAGCTTCATCTTCAGAACTACTTTCAAATAGTTCCATCAGCCTCTCTGCATGTTCTCTTCTTTTTGCTTGAGATGCCTTGTATTTGACCATAAGATCATCATAGGCTTGCTCAGACTTAGTGAGTCGTTGAGTAAGTTCCCTCAATGTGTATTCTCCCATATCTCTTTCCAAGTGGTTAAACTTATAGAAAGGTTGGCTCTGATACCAATTGATGAATACTAAGAGGGTGGGGGGGTGAATTAGTATGCCAAAAATCTTTGCACTAAAACACTTACACAGTCTAGAGATAAACCAGTAAAGCAGTCTGACAATCAAACTGGTTATCACACATACAAACCAAAATGCGAATAAACCATTCACCCACAGAAGCAATACAACCATAACACAAGATATTTGACGTGGAAACCCAACTGGGAAAAACCACGGTGAGATGGAACTCACAAGTCACTATCTGCAGAATAGAAACTAGACTGGTTAAGGTCAGACCGGTTAAGGTCTTACAATGTTCTTCACCAGAATAGATCCTATTAAGAATCTCAATCTCTGTTAGGAGATAAGTCCAATTAAAGACTACCTTGTTAGAGGATTTTTGATTCACATGTGTGAACCACCTTGTTAGAGGATTTTACAAAGGCTTTGAGGCCTACCCGGTTAAGGGCTACAAACTTGTCAAAGATGTGAGTAATCAACAAGTGTTTGATCTATCTACTAGAACAAATTGCTTGGTTAGATCCAGTATGCTCATAGCTAATGCATTCCAGCATTACTTCAGTCTTCTCTATCTCACTCTGAGTTACAACTCAATCTCCTCTCATAAGATCGCTCTACTCTTTCACCTTAAACCCTAGCTCAACATAAACCCTATTCGCAGCTCTTTCAACAACTTTTAAAACCCTAGACATGATGTCCTTTTAAAGGAATCTGATTTCATGTCGGTCCAATAGGATTACATTATAATTTCCTAGGTTCAGTGAATCTAGACATACTTAGTAACATGGCACAAGAATCACCGTCAATGTGTCGGCACCGTCAAACAATCAGTGGATTGGTAACTCATCACAAAATGCCGGTTGGTAACTCATCACAGAGTGTTACCGGTTCATACAAAATGCCAGTTTCCGGTTTGACAAAAATGCCAGTTGCCAGTTTGACAAAAATGAAGACTGGTAAGAATGTGTTGTGCCACTTTGCTTCCTTGTACTGCTTGTGATTTGCGAACCGCTTGGGGTCAACATGCCACTTTAGACTGGAAAAACACATTCTACAAAATCACTACTAGTCTAAAGACTAGAGTACAACATACCGGTTGGAACAAATACCAGTTGAGCATGAGCTCATACATATAAAGGGGATCTCAATACAAGTGTGCGTCCATCAATGACAATCACAACATAAACATCAAAAATGCCAACAGAAAAATCTAATTTCTGATGCAGTTTGGGAGACACTTGTCAAATTTGAACCTATTTTGAGAGGACTATGGTGCTCCAAAATTACCTATTCCTAGATCATGATGCCCATATTTCCCTGGTCTAGGCACTTTCTGGTGAAATTTGGCTAGATGCTTTGTTTCTGGGTCATAATGTTGTTATGGTCTTCCTGGCTCCACTGAGTACTTGTAGCTGTACACAAGAGGAAATAAAGGGGGTTGTGGATAGGGGTTTGCCATAGGTCAAACCCTGGGTTTTGAATTAGCCCTAACTGAAATATAAATTTAACTTGAACTAAATTGGAAAAGCTTTCCTTTTGAGGTCAAGACTGCAATGCTTGAATGCAAATAATTATACTTTCAATGGGTGATGCGATGCTCTTAGAATAAACTTCCTCCATGTGTTGATGCAATAACATGATAAATCACATAAAATCCATCATGAAATTATAATTGAAGCATAAATGGGAGATTCCTTGATTTAGTTTTCTGCTCCTTGAATTAGATTTTCTCTTGAAGAAGAAGAATTGCTCTTGAATTGATGATAAAGTTGGCACAAGGTGTTATGTTGAAAATGAATTGAGAGTGATGCCTTATATAGGGATTTCATAATTAAAATAACCTTTAATCTGACTTAGAATCAATATATTTTTGTACAAAGTGAGATTTGGATAGGGTAAGACCACCTTATTAAGCTCCCAAAATTTGGGGAAAAAAGGTTCCAAGACTAGGTAGTATACTACCTAGTTCGACCAACTTTTTTTACCGATTTTATAGGGATGAGAGATATCATGATTCTAATTCTAATTATAGCATGGCGACACAAATTAAGATGTTTGAAACTTATCTTGAAGATTTAATTTAGGGTAAGATTAGGATTAAATAAGGATAAAACAATAAAGAGAACACCTAGAATTAAGGGTCCAAATAAGAGTGCGGTGATGTAATAAAGTGGAATAAGACCCATAATATTAATTTAAATCAATAAAGGTCCTAGAATTTAGAGAGGAAAGGGAAGTACAAAATTAAGTGCTAGGAGAGTGTGAAATTGGACACACTAGTAAAGGTATACAATTTACAATGCTACAATGGTGACTATATGCATATGTTCTTATGTGATGTTTATATGATGTTGTATCTTGATGTGATGGTTCTATATGTCTTCTATAGTATTATGTGATTATGTGGTGCATTTATGATTTCTGTGTTATGATGCCTATGATGAGATGTATTGATAATAAAATCATATATGATGATTTCATATGATTCTTTATGATGCTTATAATGCGATGATTTTATGATGTATATTTTTATGTTTTATGATATTTGTATGCATGTGCTATCATGATAGATGTAAAATGATCTTATGTGGATATATGTGTATTGAAGTATGATGCAATTTTTATGGATGATGATGTATTATGATGATTATGTTCTAACTTATATGGATGCAGTATGGATGCTATATGATATGCTTATAGATTCATGCCTAACATGCAGTGATCTAGGGTGGATGCTAATACAATGCATGCCCCTAATATTTTTGGTGTGTCATTATACTTAATCAAGTGACACAGGACTACTAGGGATTGAGGGATCAATTAGCTCAAGAAGAAGTGGTAGAAGATAGAAGATATGAGAGTGATGAGACCATGTGAATTTATAATCATTGAGCTTATTATGGGAAATGATTGTGACCATCTAGATATGCTTTAGAACTAGATAGTTAGCATACCATTCAAGCATAGAGATAAGACACTTATAGACATATAATGGTCTTGCTCACACTAGATTCATTGTGTCCTTCATAGTCATAGGCCATCATATCCTCAGACGAGCCATGATGTTACTAATGAGCAATCCACAAGTAGAAAATCAGGGGATCATGCCCCTTCCTAGCCACTTTAGTCCATAGTCATCCTTAAGAGGCATAGGAAGTATGCCATCAAAATATCAAATCAAAGAAAAACAAAAGACCTAAAAGAAATAGCTAATGAAATCTTCAAGCCACCAATGTTTCTTACCACAAAATTTTAAATTTTTATCTGGTCATAATTTTGATAGTATCATGATAAAGGATAGATAGTGCTAAGGCAAATGGTATTGTTAGTCATGCTAGGATGTCGGTCTACTCAAAAGATTGATTTGGTTGAATCCCAAATGTTTCTCAAGTATCATCTGAAAGTATTTCACTCCACAAAATGGATACTTTATTGTGAAGAAAGATGAAAACTTTATTTTGAATTGGTGATGCAAAATGAAACTTTATTATGGATTGTGCACAAAAGAAGTAAGGTATAAAATAAATGTTCCTCATATCATGTGATGCCAAGGACTCAATTCCATCACTAGGTTGATTATATGCCTCTAGTTAGAGATAGGACCTGATTATTATGGGAAGAAGGGGTGACAAAAGCTTTATTGCAAAAAGTGAGTGAGATTAATAGAACAATAGCAAGCCATAATGGAGATGGAAAATTTATTTTGAAATTATAGGCTATGAGTGTGTGCAAAGTGAAAAAATAATATGTAATCTTGAAGGAGGGAGGATCGAAGAACCTACACATGGTGCGGGTTTCCTATTTTTTATCATAGTACTTGCATAGGGTGCCATGAAAGTAGTTTTCACTATTGGATGAATTTATTCTCTTTACCTTTTTCAGTTTTTTTTTTGGTGTCATACAAGATGCCTATTTGATAGGTTTTCATCAAGTTGACAATTATTTCATTTTTAAATTTTTTTTTGTTAATTTAAAAAAAAATATTTGTAAGGAATTTTCTTAAGGACTAAGTGTAGAACTTGCAAAGGTGCATTTTATTGATAGGATCTTGAAGCAGTTCACCTTTGGGAGTAGATATATGAGATGCTGTAGAGCCATAGACTATTATGACAATGTAAGGGCCAAGCCAATTAGGTTCAAATTTACCCTTTTTTCGTCGATCTTGTTGATTCTTTGGATTTTATTTGATAAAAAAGTCACTACCTCAAATGCGAACATTTTAACCTTATGATTAAAGCTTCGACTCATGCACTATTGGTATGCTCTAAGATGATTGAAATTATTTTGTCTATGCTCATCCAATAACTCAAGATCTTCAAGCTGGGGGACTCAGTAATCCTCATCACTGCTAAGATTGAGAAAGGAGAGTTGTAAAGATGGTAACTTGACCTTAATGGGTAAGATAAATTTAGTGGTCTAAACAAGTGAATATGGTGTGGCTCCAGTTAGGGTGAAAATACTTATACAATAGGACCATAAGGCAGGATTAAGTAGTATGTGTCAATCACGATCAACATCATTGACTATATTTTTAAGGATTTTTAATATGGTTTTATTAGATGCCTCGACCCAAAAATTTCCTTGGGGATAGTATGGGGTGGAGAAATGGAATTGGATATAGATTTTTTCACAGAGTTTGTGAGCATCCTAATTTTTGAAAAGACACCTGTTATCTGTGATAATGGAAAGGAGAACACCATACTAGAATATAATGTATTGAAGGACTAATATGACAATTTGTTTGTTAGTAACTTGTGTGAGAGGAATAGCTTCAATCCAATTCATGAAGTAATTAGTGGCAGTTATTATGAACTTATGGCCATTCGAGGATGGAGGGTGAATCTTACCCATAAGATTGAGTCCCCATTGACAAAAGGCCAAGGTATTGTGATTGGTTGTAGTTCTTAAATTGATGCATGTATCAAGTCTCTATGAATCTATTATTACTTATATTTTCTAACAAACTGATAGGCATATTTCTCCATATTGGGCTAATAGTAACCAATCCTCATCACTTTCTTATCTAAGGTTGGATCACTAGAGTGTGCCCTACATATACCTTTGTCTACCTCATGTGATACGGTTTGGACTTCCTCATGCTCTAGATATCTAAGGAGAGTACCATCAAGACTTATATAGTAAAGGGTGTTAACAATGATAATAATGAGATGTTTGAAAAATAAAGGTACAACATTGATTGTTGGAAAGGTTAGGTGTAAGGGTGTTGTTGTGAAGGTAAGTGAATATGGCACTGTAATGAGGAGAATTAGGACCAATAAAACATATAAGCTTAGACATAGGGATTTCATACATGGGGACCAAGAGATTATCCACCAAGAACTCATATCAAGTTGTATTCTATGACATGTCAATCAAAGAAGCAATAGTAGCCATAACATCAACAACTCTATTGTTGTCTCTAGGAATCTATCCAGAGGTTGTTTTTGTGAAATATTTCTTGAAGTTATCTACCATACTCTTATAAGCCATTAGATTATAATATTTTGTTTGATAATAATTATTTGTTTGTTAGGTAAATAACTAGGAATTACCAAAAACATGAAGTTCCTTGATCCTCTATTAACTGCAATTTGTAGTCCTTTAGTGAGTGCCTCATATTCTACTATGTTGTTTATACAAGGGAATCATAATATATATGATTTTTTAATGCAATCTCCTAATGGTGACACAAAAAGGATGCTTACACTTTCTCCATGTTGTGTGAATGATCAGTCAAAATAGAGTTGCCATAATCTTGAAATTGTGACTGCTAGGATGGCTTCATTTGGAAATTATGAAATCAATGGGTGATCATCTATCATAGGTGCATTTGATAATTGATATGCAATGACTTTTCCTTTGAAGACTTTTCTCTCAACATATTCAATATCAAATTCACTAAGGATCATTACCCATTTAGCCAATCTACCTATGAGAGATGCTTTGTTGAGCAAGTACTTTAGAGGATTGATCTTTGCTATGATAATTTTTTTTGTGAGTGAGCATGTAGTGTCATAATTTTTGTGAGGCAAAACTATGTAAAGACATGCATTGTTGATAGGAGTGTAATTTAGCTCATATCCCACTAGTGTGTGATTAATATAATAGATGACTCATTCTTTTCCTTCATAATATTGTTATGTTAAAAGTGCCCCTAATGCTATCATTATTGATAATATGTAAAGATATAAGAGATTTCCTTCGATAGGTGGCATGAGAACAGGAGGATTCATGAGATAGTCTTTGAACATCTAAAAATATTGTTGACACTTATTATCCCATCTAAATGTAATATTATTATGTAGAAAATGTGTAAATGGATGACATTTGTCTGCAAGTTGAGTCATGAATCTTCTGATTGATTGTAGCTTCCATTTTAATGACTTGAGTTAACTATTGTTCTCTAGTGGAGGCATCTCTAAGATGGATTTGAATTTCATTGGATCAAATTCAATACCTCATTGTGACGCAATGCATCCTAGGAGTTTCTCGAAGGTTAGTTTGAAGAAATATTTCTTGGGATTCAATCACACTTTCTACTTTTTTAGTCAATTGTAAATTTTGTCTAGAATATTCAAATGATTTTCTCTTGTGAGTGATTTTCCTAAGAGGTCGTCTACATAATATTCTATTAAAGTTTACATCATATCATGAAATATTATGGTCATAGATCTCTAATAGGTAGCACAAACATTCTTTAGGCCAAAGGCATGATGTTCCAACAAGAAGTTCCCCAAGGACGTGTGAAAGTAGTTTTATGTTTTTTATTAAGAAAAAATAGGTTTTGAGAGAAATCAAAACCCCTTACATCAAAGAGTTAAAGATAAAGCATTAGAGTATCATAAAAGAACCTAGGTCTAAGAAACAAAACTGGCTGCAATCCATAAGCAATACAACCCAGCAGCCACAGAAAGACAACCAAAAGGACAGCAAGATGCTAGTAACAATAGAAAACATAGACCACCTACTAAAAAATTTCTAAGTCCTGGGAGGCCTCCTTCTTAAGCAGCAAGATAGCCTTGGTAGCTTCCTTAAGATCCAACAAATCCTATGGAAGAGACTCTTCCACCAGTTTAGTGCCCTGTCTCGTTCTCCTAGTAGTGCGAGGATTCATCTTCGAGCTCGAGGCCCCAACTTCATTTTCCAGATCCACAACATTCTTCTCATTATGAATTCTCTCCAGCCTGGAAACCAGAGCGTTCATATTGGCCACATAAACTTTCATCATAGAAACACTATTCTCCATTATTTCCTTCATACCTTCCTCAATTTGCATCATCTTCTGGCTGATCTCATTGTTCTTTTGATCATATATGCTCTTTAAAAGTTCAACTACCTCACCATTCTTCTTTAAAATCTCTAACCTCATACTTTTTTCCCCCACAGTCCAAGTAGCATAATCTTCTGTATCCTGGGCTGCCCTCTTATTATTCACCATCTGCCTTCTGTAGTCTCCTCTAGATTTTCTTTTCCATCTTTTAAGCCTAGCAACTCGAGGGTTCATTCCTATTGATATTGCCTCCCATGGTGACGACCAACCCAAAGATATCAATAACAATCACAAACTAAAAACCTTGACAGTGAAAATCGATGGTATGATGAAAGAATAAGTAGTTGGTCAACTACTGAGAGGGGAGGGGGTGAATTAGTAGATAGAAAAACTGATATTAAACTTCACCAATAAATCTCTCAAAGTAAACTTAGAATAATAACTTTGTCAAGATAAAAACTCATAAGATAAACCGGTTGACTATTACAACAATTTAACAGTAAACAACTTCTTCATAACTCAATGCTTCCAGTTATCATGACTTATAAAAAATAGTTAAGTAGTTAAGTAAATCAACCATGAAAACATAACCACAAAAACATTTACCACTTGACACAAATATTTTTGACGTGGAAACCCAAATAGGTAAAAACCATGGTGAGATGAGACTCACAAGATAATATCTGAACTCTTCTAAAGTTCGCCCTGTTAGGAGCCTAGCTTGTTAAAGATTTACTAAAAGCCATGTTAAGAATTGATCCTGTTAGGAATCACCCGGTTAAGGGATTGACTACAAATGCCTTGTTAGAAGCAATACCCTATAAGGAGTAAACTCGATAGAGGATTTGAATAACACCAAGCTTGTTAGAGCTTACCTGGTTAGGGGATTTCAATTCTGCTATAATTATTAGAAAACAACAAGAGTTTGCTGATAGGTTTGAATAGCACTACACTTGCTTGATCAGATCCATTTCATGCTCCTATCGGGCTTTACTCAAACTACAGATACATCATCCGGTTCGGCAACCACACTCAACTGAACTGTGTCTGTCTCTTTGCCAACACTCTTAAAACTAAACAACTTCATCGACCTTAAATACAAATCAATCAGGCCGGTAATGCAACAAAAACCTAACTCTCATCGAGATTACAAACAAATTCGGTTCAAGTATGACCATTGGATTAAATAACAATCTCTGCACATTAATCAAGAAAACCTTGATCGCTCCTTGATCACCGCTTCATTTAACTTAGTAACTCATCATGCACTTTGCATTAGATGCAATACATTCACTCATTCCCTAGACAAAATCTGTTACAACAACTCGCCAAAATCTCTTGGAATTGTCTTCATACAATAATCATGCGTGTTATCATCATTACCGCTCATCATAAACCAATATAACCAATTCACCGAACTTAATCAATTAGGGTTTATCAAAACCAACAGGTAGGTTTTACCTGTTACAACAATAGATAAGATTTACATCGTTACACCGGTTACTGGTTCTCCTCACAAATTCTTCCTACTGGTTACAGTAACAATATTACAACAATATCATTACCAGTTCAATTAACATCAATGACAACATAACATATAATTAATGCAATCTTCATGCAAATGCCAACAAAAACAAGGGAAATGAAAGTTAAGAGATTGTGGTGAAATCAACCCAGAAAGCATGCAAAAGGAGCCAAATCATCCCACCTAGAAGTTTCCCTCTATCGATATAATAATTTTCATTCCTTCTCTTGTTAGGTGTAATCATTATTAAATAAGAAGGAATTGATACCATTAATTCAATCAAAAAAGAAGTGCCCCTTCACCTTAAAAGGTAATGAACCTTCATTTTGCCACAAAAAAGAGGCAATAGAGCTAACTCCAAAGTTAGCAAAGAAATCCGCACAACTGTTGGCTTCTCTAAAAATATGAGTTATAATACAATCCTCAAAGTCATCAATAATCTTAAGGGAATTAAGAATGACATTCTTATTATTCCAAGAGGGCTTGGCTAGTCTTTTGAGACATCTAATAATATTTAATGAGTCCCCTTCAATCCAAACTTTATTAATTTTAATTGTCTAGAAACTTTGAGGATTTCCAAAACTCCCATGGCCTTTGCTATGTGATTGGACTGAATCCCCAAAGAGAAGTGATAGAAGCCACACAAATCCCATTAGAATCTCTTATAACACCCCCACATCCTGCCCTACCAGGGTTCCCCTTAGCAGCACCATCAAAGTTAATTTTCATCCATCCTTCTGGAGGGTAGTACTAGACAATACCATCCCTACTCTTTTTAGCTTTGTAGTTACTTATGTCAACTTGAAGCCACCATTTCATAGAAACAATCTTATCCTCCTCCTTGACATAGGAAGAAGAAACAAGACCAACATCACCAATAGACAGGTTCAAGTTCTCTCTAGTAGCTCTGCAAATTTTCTCAAAAACAATCTCAGAAGAACAAGTCACATTTCTGAATATATGACCGTTTCTTTCTTTTCAAACCCGCCAAGACACAAAAGGAAATAACAAAGACCAAAGATTTTTCAAAATGGGATCAGAAGAGGGGCACTTCCATTGAGTCAAAAAATCTTCCACCTTCTTAGGAAAGACCCAATCAATACTCTAGAGATTAAGGATTCTGCTCTAGATATCATAGGTAAAAGGACAATGTAGAGAAAGATGTGAAATGGATTCACTATCATTAAGGCACAAAAAAATCTATTCGGTAATTGAAAACCTCTCCTCATGAGGTTATCTAGAGTAATGATTTTATTTTGAAGAAGTAGCCAAAAAAAGATGTTGATTTTTGGAATAAGAATCTTAGACTAGACTTTAGCCCACACAGGAGGATGTGGAATGGGAGGACTCATGACCTTGATGGCAGAAGCAACCGAGAATGAACTATATGAAGTCATCTTCCAAGTAAAAAAATCATCATGATCTCGATCCATAAAAAAGGACAAAAAAGCTTGTTGGAGAGGAGAGAAGACAACATCAATATCCTCCAGCCTAACCCAAGAAGATTGCTTCCAATAATGACTAACCAACGATCAAAATCTTTCTTTACAAATATCCATAAAAGGCACCAAATTATCATCACAACACAGGGGTCTATCAAGCAACCAAACATCTTCCCAAAACCTGATATTGTTACCTTTTCCAAGAACCCACCCAACATTGGAAGCAACAACATGTTTAGCCTTGAGGATGCTATTCCAAATAGCCAAACCCTTAGGGATGTGGTTGGATTGAAAAAAGGAGGCTATATTTGGAACATCCTGAAGATACTACCTGAACCAAACCAAGTTCCAGTCCTTTCTGTCACTAAAAGACCTCCAAATTTATTTAGCTAAAGAGCATTATTAAAGTATTTTATGGTCCTTAAGCCAAGGCCCCCATAACACTTAGGACTACAGACCCTTTCCCAAGCAACCAAAGGAAGTCTTTTTTTCTCTTCTACCCTAGTCCATAAAAACCTTTTCTGAATTTTGTCTATAACATCAAAAAACTTAGAGGGGATATTAAAAAGACTTAGAGCATAGACATGAAGGTTTTGAAGAGAAGCCTTCAAAAGCTGCAACTTCTCCGCTTGACTCAATAAAGCCCCTTCCCACCCAGCCAATTTCTTAAAAAAGCTATCCACAATCGAACTCCAAAAGGAATCAGGATGAGAGACCCCTAAAGGAAGCCCCAAATAGATTGAGGGGAAGGAATCAATAGAACTAAAATCATTCTTATGTTGGTCCTTAGTTGTGATCTTAATTTGATTATAGTCGAAGAATCTATCAATAAGTGATAGCATTGCATGTCTAGTTGTAACATTGACAATTAAGTCTATGTTAGGTAGTGGAAAATCATCCTTAAAACATGCTTTGTTGACATCTCTAAAGTTTTTACATACTCTAATACTACCATTTGGTTCGCCAATAGGTACAATGTCTGAGATCCATTTTGGGTAATCTATAAATTTGATGAAACCAACCTCTCGATGAGTTGAGGGTGAACAAGTGGAAGGCCATCAATATGATCAAAGTTGAAAGCGGTAAGGGTAAAAAATGCACGAGTCATCATAAATATCAATAATTTTGTCAATGTCATCATTCGTACTCTCCTCATTAGTTCTGATTGTGGAGGTAGTTTGACTGATACTACTAGAAGGACACTCAATAACGAGGGTCGTCACTTTTTGTGGTTTAGACCCTGAGCCTTGAGACATAGAGGGTTTAGAATCCCAAAAGGTTTCTATAGTCACATAAATCTGTCCACTTCATTAAATGAATATTTACTATTTATTTGATTATTTAACCATCAATCATCAGTTAATTAAATTAATATTTAATTAATTCATCCTCAACCCCTTCTCCTATTAATTAAATAAATTATTCAATTTATTTAAATTAATTCATTAAGCCACACTCAAAATCAATTAAATGAATAAAACACATTTATTTAATTTAACCCCACTTCCCTCTTTTAAATAAATAATAAAACATTTATTTAAATCCCTAAACTACTCCCCCCCACTTGCATTCTCCTACAAATACAAGATGCACCTATTTTGTTGAAATAATGAATTTTATTTTAATTAAAATCCTATTTTCCCTCACCCACTAAACCCACTTGCATCCTAAATCCCCTTCTAGACTCTTCTAACCACTTTCTAAATTCTTCTAAACCATTCCTAATTAGCCTAATCCATTTCCTAAATATTGTCACATTCCTAAGCAACTTGAAGTCACTTTTCAAAGCCTCCAAAGTCTTTGAAAAGCATTTAATGCTTTATGTCTCCAACAAGTTAACCCCTAAAGTCTTCCAAACCATTAATGGCTCTTACATAACCATTAATGGATAACTCAACTCACCCACATGGTTAGAGACTTTCCCTCTAACTCAACCCTCCATTTAACTCATGGGTCTCTTCAAGCATTCATTGCTATGATCATGGTTATCCCCACTAACTCTTGCACAAGAGTTTATCCATTGGATAAAGGCATTATTAACTGGATAATGACTTTATTCATTCAACTCAAGCCTAACCTTAACTCCTAAGCTAACCTTCATGTCATTTCAAGCATTTAATGCTTCTTCCCTCTCCTCTCAAGCCATCTCATGTTGACATTTGTCATCCTGGGATTGAGTTGAAAGCCCTCACATGGATCATAAATCTTTCAATCTTGACCCTTGTTGAGATTACTCAATCTCAACCATCCATTTCTCTATTTTTCCTATAAATAGAGCCTATTCCTTCATAATCCAGATACAAAAATCTTGTATGCATCTAATCTATAGTGAAATTTAAGAGAGCATTTTAAGAGCCATCTAACTTACATTGTTATTTTGGTTAAAATCAATATAGCTTAATTAGGTGCTTTCTCATATCTATTTTCCTTGCATTTGCATAATCTTTTTAATCATTTTCACAAATCTTGAATCTCCATAAGACTTCCATAGTAGTGCAAAAAGATGAGGGTTACACTCATGTGGAACTTGGAGAGGAGAGGAACAAGGGAGAAGCAACTATGAGCATGCTTGAGAGCATTTGGGAGCGTTTTGTATCTTTTCTCCATTTTTGTATACTTTCTTTAATGTGTTTGATATCTCTCTTGATATGCATGCTTAGGATGGTATTTTCCTTCATATTTCATTTTTGATTGATACTACTAACGCTAACGTTTGACTTGTCTGACTTGTGTGTTCCTAACATCCTTTTTGCAGTGCATCATTTGGTGAACTCGACGTGAATCTAACATGCAACCTTCTAATTGATAAAACTACTAACTTTTTTTAAAAATTGTTGAAATTGACACATAGGTTGTGCTTTAGCGCTATTGAACATGCTTTAGCGCCTTCGAAAGTTGGAGATTTAGCGTTTCTGTTGGCGAATTAGTGCTTTTGTCTACAAATTAGTGCATATGTCCTTGTTTTAGCGCTATTGTTCTCTAAATAGCACTATTGTCACTAGTTTAGCACTTTTGCGCTCTCTGTTTGACATAATTTTCATTTTGTTTGCTAGATTAATTTAGTGCTTTTGTCCATTTCATAGTGCCTTTGGCATTCTTTTAGCACTTTTGTCAGTCATTTAGCGCATTTATATTAAAGGAGCACTTTTGTGTTTACACAGAGTAGCGCTATTGTAATTTAGAGTAGCAAAAAAATATTTTGTAACTGAAAAATTAAAATTTTAGGCTTGTAGAAGCTCACCAAGACCTTCATTTCACTAACAATTTATTTTTATTCTGCAGGGTTTTTTTGCTAATTTCTTTGCAGGATTCGAGGAGTTAAGTTAGGAATTTTAATTTCTTTTTGCTTTCTAAATTTTTTTTAAAGTTGGATTAAAAAGAATTCACTTTCCCTTTTGGATTAAAAACAACTTCACTTTCATTTTGGGTTATAAAAATCAATCAAATTTTCAGTTTGGGGCTTAAAAAGAACTTCATCTTGCAAGTTAAAAAGAACCACAAACTCAAACAAACAAAATTTGTTTTCTTGCAAGTTAGGGGCAAATCTCTCATTTTGGGCTTAAAACAAACAAACAAATTTCATTTTCTTGCAAAAGGATTTAAAATTCACAGTCAACATTTCATTTTGCAAGTTAAAAAGAACAAACAACTTGTCAATTCCTGTTTGCAAATCAATTTCCCTTAAACAAATGTGCTTCAATTTGGTTGACCAGGATTTTCACTTTCCTAGTTAGACAACATATTGATTTGAGGGATTAAAAAGGGCACCATGTTTGTTGAAACAACATCTCCAAATAGCATTTAAATCACATTGCAATAAATCAGTTAAAAAGAATAAGTGTTTTTAGTGTTTGACACACTTGTGCAAAATCTTGTAGAGTGGTACTACTTCTAACATAAACTATCCTCTCCCTTTGCTCTCATGGTCCTAGGTGTAAGAGAAAAGTGTTGGTATCGCTCAAACTTTTATATTTTTAAGAGAGGCTTGCCAAGAGACACATCACTCTTGGGAATGACCTTGCATGGTAAATCCTTCAAGCCGCTATAGAAATCAGGTGAGAGCGAAAGCTTTAGCCTTGGGTATAGCTATTCCTACAGTGTAACTTGCCAAAAGGACATATGGGCCCCACCACAAGTTACAAGGCTCTTAAGTGAGTCACTGCAGAATGAACTTATGTCCAAAAATATCAAACATTACTAGACACCTTTTATTATAGAAGCCCACCCGTTCTATTGATTGAGAATATTTGTGAAAAGTTCAGTGCAAGAGCATAGATGGTTTTTCTCCCAAGATACTCACCATACATATTTCCTTGAGTAGAAATAGGGATTTTTGAAAGGCTACTTGTAGCTTGATAAATGTGATGACTCCCCCATCATAGGGATGCTTGCGCAAGACTTAGTATATCACATCCTTACCTACCACGATGAGATTCATAAGGTATGTAGTACCAAAGTCGAAGAAATATCAATTTGTGGGCTGAAAATATCGCAATTGGCCATTGACCTTAGGGATAAAGTATGTTTGAATTGTCTTTATCTTGTGTCAGACCAGTAACAATTTGAGTCAACTTCAGGCTTTTGAAAAAACATACAGAACATTTGAAAAGGGTCAAAAAGTTCATGATTGGGTTGATTTAGACCCACACCTATTGTTCCTTTTGAGGTAAGATTATTGTGCTTGTGTGCTTGCTCTGTTTTCTTGTCAAATAAATTCAAAACAAATTTAAACCAAGTATTCATCCAACACAATTTTACATCAACCTTGATCAACAAAAAAAAAACATCAAAAAGTGAAACAAAGTATCAATTTGTATGACCATCACTCACATTTTGAGAAAAAGGAGTCTTCATCAAAAGACTACATTGAAAAAGAGACCATTGAGTTCAAAAACTCTTATCAAAAGAAGGAAGTTTTTCTATATCAATAGATGAATTTTTCTCTCACATAGAGCCTTCTTGCACTATATGCATTTGTATCTTCAAGGAAAATCCAATGAATTAGACAAAGAGCCTTTGAAAAATAGAGAGTTTACTCAGTATAGAGCCTTGAGTTATCATAAAAATAAAGGGGACAAGATCAACCCTGCTTTCTTTCCAAAAATTTGTATCACCTACAACGTAGCTCAAGGGGAACCACCAACTCCCGAGAGAGAGGAAGAAGTAGAAACCCCCTTTGTGACAATTTTTTTTTATTGAGGTTCATATTCTATCCACTTTCACCTTCACACATCACAAAAAACCATTCAACTCTCAAAACACAAAAAGGTCATGTCCTAAGTTCTTTTAAATATTGCTTAAATCAAACCAACAAATCACTTTTAGGGTGTCTCTACATCTAGGATCAATCATTCTAAGAGGCATTTCTACACTAGTTAAAACTAGTTTATGAGTGCATCCTCTCATTGCTAGGTAGCTTGGTTTGTAACACATCTCAAACCTTGCTATACCTTATCACATCAAAATTGTTGAGAACACAAGAGCAATTCACAAATAAATTTGGTAACATCCAACCTTTAGTGTTAGAGATCCATCTTCTAAACATTTCATAGAACACTTATCTCTCATCAAAAAATTTCATCACCATCCCTCATTAATCACCAAAACCTCAAAACTTTCAAATAAAATGGCTCACACCAGATCAAAAACTAGACAACTAGTGATTGAAGAGGAGGAAGAAAACCTCAAGGATTTCCATGAGGCCATTGGAGGAGGCACAAATGATGAAGATCCTAGCACTCCAACTCCTGAAGCTATAGAAATAGCATAACACAATCCTAGGTTCAATAGACTTTTTGACGAAATCCTTAGAAACAATGCAGATGCTCATTTTCTGAGACTTGCTCAAGAGGGTGCTAAACTACCCTCTGATTTTGATACCACAGAGATACGATAAACATCATAACAACATAGCCATAACGATGGTGGAAGAGGTAGAGATTTCTTCTGATATGACCTTAATCATCAAGGGAATCCCCAACCTCCAATAGACATGTTGAGACAACAGGTAGAAAATCTCACTCAACAACTCAATAGTGGTGTGAAGACTGCCCGATTTTCACTTAACGATATTTATCTCTATCCTTTTGATAGGAACATGCATATGCCACCTTTTCTACAAGGGTTTGAAACACACAAGTTTGAAAAGTATAGGGGCAAAGGAGACCCTAAAGATAATGTCTGAGAATTTCACTTAGTTTGTTTAGAGGTGCCTTATGAAGACACCTATCTAATGCACCTTTTTCCTCAGATTTTGGGAGGTACAACCACACAATGGTTTCCTCGATTACCAGGTAGCATTAGAACATTTGAGGAACTAGTCCAAAAGTTCATCGCTCATTATTCACATAATATAGAAGGAGATGTTACCATGGCAGATCTATGCAACACCAAACAAAAACCAGGGGAGTTGTTCTTAGCTTTCCTACAATGGTGGAGGCAACTGTCTAGTAGATGTTCTCTTCATTTGCCTGAACAAGAACTAGTGGAAATATTCATTTCCAACTTGAATGATGAGATGGAATTCCATTTTGACATGAAGGGTGCCGAATCTTTTGAAGAGATGATCACTCAAGGATTAAAATGTGACCAAGCCCTTATAAAAAAGGGACTTATCAAAATCTACAATGAACCCAAAGATGGCCCTCGTCCACATTATAATAGTGATAAACCCAAATTTTGGAAAAAGAATAAGAACATTGTCAATGACAGGGTAGTGGATGCACGAATAGTAAAAATTGTACAACCCATGGTTAGATTCACGGGGCAAAATTCCCCTCCTAAAAACAACATCATCACTCATCCACAAAATCAAGGTTGCAATGCGCCACAAGAAGAACCAAGACAATGGTAATAGAACTACAAACCAAAATGCACATACACACCCTTAGGGGAACCCATTGAAACAATATTGTGTCGATTGGTCTCTTCCAATCTTGTGGCCTTACTGAAAAAATCTAACTATGAACCTCAGGTCAAACCTCCATGGTGGAGAGATAATGGACATTGTGAATTCCACCAGGGAAAAGTGCATAAGATGAGTAATTGCCATCGACTGAAAGATCTTGTTCAAGATCTCATTGATAGAGGAGAAATTGAAATCGAAGGACATGACCCTAAAACATCCAATGACGATCATCTAATGTTCAAGAATTTGCTTCCATCACATGATCAAAGGGGTCCTTCCACCTCAGTGTGAAACACATGTACTACAACTAATTATACACAAGCTGCCTATAATTATACTATGAATCACCTCTATGGTGCTAATGAACAAGTTGCAACTCTCACCATCAAAGATCCACATCTTGCATGCAATTTTGTTACGTGTCGTAGCAAAATTACCATTTGATCAACACCACAAGGAACAAGACCCCTTCCCAAGCAATATAATCTTGTGGAATAACTGGACAAAACTCCCACACTCATATCCATATTAGAGATTTTGGGCTTATCCCCTTCACACAAAACAATATTGGATCAAGATCTCCAAGAAGCGTCACTCCCCGCCAACCTTAACACAGATCAATTTCAAGCCATCGTTTGCATTCTTAGGTCATCACCATGCCTCACTTTTTCTGAAAGTGACAACGCTTCATTCCAACAGCCACATAACACATCCCTTCACATTGAAGGATTTGTAAACCAACACAAAATCAAGCGAGTCTTGATTGACAATGGATCCGACCTGAATATATGCACCTTGCAGTTGGTCACAACATTGGGATACGCGGTAAAATCAGTGGATCCCAGCAAAAAGATAACCATTAAGGCCTATGATGATGCAGAGTGTTCTTCCAAAGGAGCTGTTGTATTACCTATCAGAGTGGGCCTAGTGGTAAAGCATATCATCTACCAAGTTCTAGACCTTCCTTTGCCATATAATCTCTTGTTAGGAAGACCTTGGATACACGCCATGCAAGCCATTCCATCCACCTATCATCAGTGTATCAAGTTTCCCCATAACAGTGTAGAAATCACAATCCTTGGCAATGTAAACCCATTTGCATATTGTAACAATATTAACCATGAACTAGAGATTACCGTACATAACAACCGAGAAGCTATCCCTTCCACATCCTATGTTAGTCCAACCTCTCTTTCTAGTTAAATCACTCCTATACCAAAGCAAGAGAAGTTGAAAATAAAAATGGCTGAGGAAGGTCGTGGGGAATATAATCTAAGACAACTCTTTTGTGTTGGGAAATTACCCACTTCCCCTAGAACTTATGGAAAGCCTCAAAATTTGCTTCAAACACCACTGACCAAACCAACATGCACTTTGGCGCAATTCATCCCTGGTAAAAGTCAGGAAGAGGAAACCAGAGATGAGGACCTGGAAGAATGGATCTACAAAGACCCTATCAACACAGAAATCCCAAAGGCTACACTTCCTACTGATAAATATGGAAAATGCCTCATTATCATGCAAAGAATGGGCTATGATGGCCAGAGTGCTTTGGGACATTGCAAATAAGGATGACACAAGCCCTTGCAGTCTAAGTTGAAACATAAAGATAAAACTGGATTAGGTTTTTAAAAGGAATCTCTTCCTAAACTCAAATTCAAAGGTAAACCCAACAAACCCATGTATCAACCAGTTACTTCAAAAAGGCCCTCCTTGATTATCTCTGCGACACCAACAAAACCCACTATACCAACAAAACTGATCATCAAATCAACAACATCAATCACACCAGCAACATCAACAACACTAATAATCCCATCAGTAACAACAGTCATACCAACTATATCCACAACACCAATAACCCTAGCAGTAGCACGAGTAGCACCCACCATAACAATAATCCTAGCAGCAACATCACCAGCACCGATACTCCCAGAAGTAGGGGCATCAACAACATTGATAAGCCTACCAACATCACCAACAATCTCACCTATAAAAGTGCATAAACCCGTGACCAATACAATCTTCAATACAAAAGACATCGGAACATGGTACAGTAATCAGATGTTAGAGAGTGATTCAGAGACTAACTCACATGAGTGGGAATTTGATTAAGTAAATCTAAATACTTTAGATGAGGAAGACACATCACCTCCACCACCTCGTAAAGATATCCCAGTTTATGGAGAGGCATGATTCAAAACCTTTTGGGTTCATGAACAAGAAACACCTTCCACAGGCCCTACGTCAAATCCGACACCAGAACCTGACAAGGAGAGTACCATTGATGAACTTCACTCATCTATATTAACCCTCATTGATGCCTCCTCTGAACTCAACTTACTTGATGAGGTCATGCCTATCATCCACCCCAAACTCATTGACTGGAACTAGCCAAATCCCCATGTCTTGATCACTTCCAAAACGATGAGGCACTCATCGACTTTTTAAAAATATGGGATCACATACCAAGTGGGGATCATAAAGATGGATTTTTCATCGAACGTAATAGCACAATGTACTTTGGGGCAGATGCCAAACTTTTCAGCTACAAAAACATCACAATAAAACATGTATCTTCTAGTGAAAGCCACATAGTGGCACTTGTTTTTCCCCAAAAAGTAAAAATAAAGAGCGTATCCAAAGGTAAAAACCTCTCTGAGGCACCTGAGGATGAAAGGTTTGACATCCTCCCCTCCAGTATAAATCAGGAGAGATCGACAATCCTAATCAAAGAAACAAAAGAATTCAATGTGGGGACCCCTAAGACTCCTCACCAAATACATTTGGCATCTCTACTAACTCCAGAGGAACAACCAAAATTTATGGAATTCTTCCAGAAGCGTCAAATCAATTTTGCATGGTCTTATGCAGACATGCTTGGCCTAGATCCTGATTTGGTCATGCATCACCTAACTATGGCAGAAGGAGCTAAACTAGTAAAACAAAAGCTCAGAAAGATGCACCCACAAATTGTTGTGGTTGTCAAGGAAGAACTCAAAAAGCTTTTAGATGTTGGTTTCATCCAACCAATCGATTATGCTGATTGGATCTCCAATATTGTACTTGTCGGCAAACCTAATGGGGGCATCTGTATCTGTACAGCTTTCAGAGATTTGAACAAGGTATGCCCTAAGAATGACTTCCCCTTACCAAACATCAACATGATCGTCGATCTCACAGTGGGTCATGTAATGCTTTCTCTTATGGATGGCTTTTCAGTGTACAATCGGATCAAGATTGCTCCAGAGGATCAACATAAAACCGATTTCACATGCCCATGGGGAACCTACTGTTGGAATGTGATGCCATTTGGTCTAAAAAATGTAGGGGCAACCTATTAGAGAGCTAAGACTACCATCTTTCATGACCTGATGCACACTATAATGGAAGATTATGTCGATGATTTACTAGCTAAATCATTAACAAGAGACAAACATCTGACAATACTAGGTCAAATCTTCGATAGATTAGAGAAATATCATGTACGCCTTAGTCCAAATAAGTGTGTCTTTGGAGTAACCTCAGGGAAGCTCCTAGGATACATTGTATCAAGCAAATGCATTGAATTAGATCCGCAAAAAGGCAAAACAATAATGGAAATGCCACCTCCCAAGAACATCAGTCAGTTAAGGACACTACAAGGACATGTACAATCAATTCAAAGATTCATTGTGCAATTGGCTGATAAGTGTCATCCCTTCACACATATGTTACACAAGAATATCCAATTTCAATGGGATACAAAGTGCTAGGAAGCATTCCAAATGCTTAAAGACTACCTCATGAATACACGTTGCTAATCCCACCAGATCCAAGTAGACCTCTTGCTATATATTTCAGCTACAAATATGGCATTAGGAGTACTGCTGGCACAACACAATGGAAAAGGAAAAGAATGTGTTGTATAGTATATCTCTCGCACATTGGTAGGCTATGAACTCAATTACACACCTATTGAGCAAGCTTTCCTAGCAGTTATCTTGGTAGCCATCAAACTGAGGCACTACAGGTTGACACACAAGGTACAACTCATTGCTAAAATTAATCCACTCAAATACCTACTCAACAAGGTAGAATTAACAAGCCACCTGGCCAAATGGGTTATGTTCTTGAGTGAATTTGATATAGAGTATGTGGACCGCAAGGCTATCAAGGGGCAAGTTATTGGAGATTAGTTGGCCGATGCACCCTTCGCAGGTGACCATCCTCTTGTTTCCAATTTTCCAAATGAAGAGATCTTCATTATCATAGCTACACAACCTTGGAAGCTATATTTTGATGGCTCATATACTAGACATGGCTCGGGGGTAGGTATTCTTTTTATTACACCTCAAGGTGACAACATCCCAAAGTCATATAGGCTCACTTTTCCATGCACCAATAATATAGCAGAATATGAGGCCTTGATCACAAGACTCAGATTGGCTATACAATGGCATCTAAAAGAGCTACATGTATATGGAGATTCACATCTAGTCATGCGACAAGTCACTGATGAGTATCAAACTAAGGATGATAAGCTCATGCCGTATAAAAGGATGGTGGATAGTTACAAAGAATCATTTACAACTATCACCTTTGAGCAAGTACCTAGAGATCAGAATTGAGTTGCCGATGCAATGGCTACAATTGCATCTCTCCTGTATCTTCCACAAAATTCAACACGCTATGAGTTCTTGATAGAACAATTGTATGATATCCCCGAAACTGAAATGATATGTCGCCTAGTCGGTTCTGAATCCACATGGTACAGTGAATTCTTCACTTACCTCCATGATCACACACTTCCTCCCAACCAATCCAATAACCAACGCAAAACCTTCACCTGCCAAACCGCTCACTACACCATCATTGCCGAAACCCTATATCGACGAAGTCTTGATGTTACTCTCCTTTGATGTCTGGAACAAGATGAGATAACAAAGGCCTTGGAAGAGGTACATGAAGGAATTTGTGGGGATCATTCAAGCAGTCCTTCCTTAGAAAAGAAAATCATGCGCATTGGATACTATTGGCCATCCATGGAAAAAGAGTCCTACTATTTTGTCAGAAAATGCAAGAAGTGCCAAGTTCACGGAGACCTGATACATGCACCAACACAAGAATTACAACCAATCACAACACCATGGCCCTTTTGTCAATGGGACTTGACCTTGTGGGTAAAATGCATCCATCTTCATCCAACAACCACAAATTTATCATTACCACCACCAAATACTTTACAAAGTGGATCAAAGTCGTTCCACTTACCCAAGTCACTGACAAGAAGATCACCTCATTCATCCAAAATTACATCATCTACCGGTATGGTGTACCCATGTCCATCATCACAGATAACGAACTTCCTTTCAAAATTAGGATGTCCATGATCTCTGTGAGAAGTTTCACATCCAACACCGCTTTTCCACCCCATATTAACCACAAGGCAATGGTCAGGATGAAGCATCATACAAGAACATATTGAGGATCCTTAAAAAGATAGTCAATGATGCTGGTCGTGATTGGCACATATAATTAAATCCAGCACTATGTACATATCGAACTAGCATTAGAACCCCTACAAGCGCAACCCCCTACTCACTGGTCTATGGAACAGAAGCCATCCTTCCTATTGAGGTTGAGATACCATCTCTACGGGTTTCCTTACACAATTTGATAGATGATGAAGCATACTGAGCCTCACGTCTTCAGGACTTGGAACTACTTGATGAAAGGTGACAAGCTGCATACAACCACCTAAAGGCCTATCAGCAGTGAATGAGAAGAAGCTATAATCATTGGGTTAAACCTCATACATTTGAGGTAGGTGATCTTTTTCTTAGAGAGAATCCTCGTAACCAACTAAATAAAGAACATAAGGGAAAGTTTGAATCAAATTGGTTGGGTCCGTATGTTATCACTGTTGTATTTGGGTCTAGGGCATATCAGTTGGCCACTTTAGAAGGAGAACTTCTAGCAGATCCAATCAACAACATGCACCTAAAACAATTTCATACATAACCTGTATAGAGCATCAGACTCCTCCAATAAATTAGAAAATACCAAAAACATTCAGAAAAATATTTTGAAGAAAATACAAAAAAATAAAAAAGAAAAAAGAAAAATCACGCATCCAAACAGTGAAAACCACTATGGTGGCACCTTGGGTAAGTGCGATGGTCAAAACCTGGCAAACAAGCGCCACTCGTAAAAGCTATGGCTCCATTGTCTTTCAAATTTGTTGCAATAACATCCATTGCATCCTTTCATCCATCATTCAAACCATGGCTTGTTATTGATCTGCAATTAGGGTTAGTATTTCATGTGTCCCACATCCTACTTTTCATAGTGACGTCTAAACTATGGGAAATGCTCTTAACCTTTTGATGGAAGTGGATTCTACATTACTTGTGATTAATTGAGTTCTTCATTCAAAACTATATGGAAATAATACCAAAAACATTCGTAAAAACTCAAATGATACCAAAAACACTCACAAAATCCAAAAACATGATAAAACATCAAAAATCAATCAAAAACATTACAACATATAAAATCCTTTGTACATACACATCACAAAATACACCAAACAAACATTTTGAGCTACCCAAATGATGATCACTTATCAAATCAACCAATTAATCAAAAAAGGTACACACAACTGTCTTAACAAGGATGAATCCTTCCTTACAAAACAAAGACATGGTAACATTTTCTTTGACAAGAAAATTCTATTTAAGCTATCACATACTTGGTTGGTTTGTTATTTATTTATTCATATCAGGTTCCTATGCTACTACAGGATATCCACAAGTGATTAGAGTAGATGAGATGGTTCCTAAATATCATTTTGATTATTATCTGTGGATTGTTCCAATGAAGTTTTGGGGCATGTACTAATGGTGTCTATGTGGGAAGTTCACTAAGCTACGTGATCATATGCAAAATCTAGTCATAGGTCACTATGGCTTACTGAATACAACGTATACCTTGACCATTTGCACCTGAAGTAGAATGGAGGGTCACTATTGCTTATTTATAATGCTTGCTTACAGGTGAAATGCTCAAACTTGGTTCCTGCTACCTTGGCCAAGAAAGATACTACCATGCTCGATGATGAAAATAAAGCACTTTGAATAATATATGGATTGTCATTTCATTTCATCTGTTTATATTTCATTCCATTATATTCCATCCATCCATACATCCATATTATTGTATTTCATTCATACATAGTAATGACAATGGATACTCTCCCTTTTGATCTTCTTCCATAGGAATGAGTCCTAGGTCCTCCATACCTTCTATCTAAGATTGAATCCCCCCTCACCCTCCCCATCTAGGTCATCATCATAATCCCTTCATTGGTTCCCATCAACCCAATCAAGCCATGTTCATCACCATCCATCTCTAACAGAAGGGGCTGCGCTTCCCATCCTAGCTCATCCTATAAGCTAAGCAAGTTATTCTCTCTACACAAGAACATCAACTCATGCACACCTAGACTATCAATAGATACTTTTTGATCAAGTATCTTTGGGTCTCAACAGGTAATCAATTATGGCAATACTAGACTACAACAAGCATTTATCACAATGACCTAGTCTCAACGGGGATGCTATGATTCACCACAACCAACCTACCACACAAACACTATCAATTGATCAACCAATCAAACACAATCAAAATGGACAATTACATCAATTGTCTAAGTCTCAATGAGTATTTTTCTTCAGATACCTTGACTTCATTGGGCAATTACATCAATTGTCTAAGTCACAATAGGTCACTTTGATTCACTTACTCAGACTTTATCTTGTCCAAGAGAACAACTGACATCAATTGTCATGCTTTGACTCGACCGAGGAAATTCAATCAATTGCACCAGATTGTCCAACCAATTTTGATCAATTGTATAGCATCAATCAAAATCACACACCACATTTGCATTGTATCTCCTGCATGACCTAAGGATACTCACTGGCTTGCCATTTCTCTGTTTTACCCCCGTTTTCCTCCATTCTTTCACCATTCTTTCTAATTTCTTCTATTCTACCCCCCTCCAACTTCTTTCTTTTTTTTGAGAGATCGCCTGATTTTTTTGAATTTTTTTTGGCCCATCTCTCAAGGGGGAATACCACCCACTAAATTAACATTTATGGGGCATATTTCTTCACACCTATTTTTCTTTCTTTGAAACGACGCGATAAACCGCACCGTCTCAAATAGGGGCAAATTTAGTCACATAAATCTATCCACTTAATTAAATGAATATTTACCATTTATTTGATTATTTAACCATCAATCATCAGTTAATTAAATTAATATTTAATTAATTCATCCTCAACACCTTCTCCTATTAATTAAATAAATTATTCAATTTATTTAAATTAATTCATTAATCCACACTCAAAATCAATTAAATGAATAAATCACATTTATTTAATTTAACCCCCTTTCCTCTTTGAAATAAATAATAAAACATTTATTTAAATCCCTAAACTACTCCCCCCCACTTGCATTCTCCTACAAATGCAAGTTGCACCTATTTTATTGAAATAATGAATTTTATTTTAATTAAAATCCCATTTCCCCTCACCCACCAAACTCACTTGCATCCTAAATCCCCTTCTAGACTCTTCTAACCACTTTCTAAATTCTTCTAAACCATTCCTAATTAGCCTAATCCATTTCCTAAATATTGTCACATTCCTAAGCAACTTGAAGTCACTTCTCAAAGCCTCCAAAGTCTTTGAAAAACATTTAATTCTTTATGTCTCCAACAAGTTAACCCCTAAAGTCTTCCAAACCATTAATGGCTCTTACATAACCATTAATGGTTAACTCAACTCACCCACAAGGTTGGAGACTTTCCCTCTAACTCAACCCTCCATTTAACTCATGGGTCTCTTTAAGCATTCATTGCTTTGACCATGGTTATCCCCACTAAGTCTTGCACAAGAGTTTATCAATTGGATAAAGGCATTATTCATTGGATAATGACTTTATTCATTCAACTCAAGCCTAACCTTAACTCCTAAGCTAACCTTCATGTCATTTCAAGCATTTAATGCTTCTTCCCTCTCCTCTCAAGCCATCTCATGTTGACATTTGTCATCCTGGGATTGGGTTGAAATCCCTTACATGGATTATAAATCTTTCAATCTTGACGCTTGTTGAGATTACTCAATCTCAACCATCCATTTCTCTATTTTTCCTATAAATAGAGCCCATTCCTTCATAATCTAGATCCAGAAATGTTGTATGCATCTAATCTACAGTGAAATTTAAGAGAGCATTTTAGGAGACACCTAATTTACATTATTATTTTGGTTAAAATCAATATAGCCTAATTAGGTGCTTTCTCATATCTATTTTGCTTGCATTTGCATAATATTTTTAATCATTTTCACAAATCTTGAATCTCCATAAGACTTCCATAGTAGTGCAAAAAGCTGAGGGCTACACTCATGTGGAACTTGGAGAGGAGAGGAACAAGGGAGAAGCAACTATGAGCATGTTTGAGAGCATTTGGGAGTGTTTTTTTAATCTTTTCTCTATTTTTGTATGCTTTCTTTAATGTGTTTGATATCTCTCTTGATATGCATGCTTAGGATGGTAGTTTCCTTCATATTTCATTTTTGATTGATACTACTAACACTAACATTTGACTTTTCTGACTTGTGTGTTCCTAACATCCTTTTTGCAGTGCATCAGTTTCTATCCAAGCTTCACCACTAACCTACTTATCTTGGGGTGTTGAATCATTCCAACTTTCTTGTGGAATCACTATTGTTTGTCCAACTCTAAACTTTCCTTCAAAAGTAGGCCCACCAAGCTCTCTAAAATTTTCCTCAAGATCATAGTCACTGGATGACTTATCTAATCCCCATTCGCATTCATTTGAATATATTGATTGATGATGTTCTTCGGGTGGTGCATTATTATTAATGGAACTTGATGGATGTATTTGTAATGTTGTTTGAGACCTAGTATTAGGATCACACAACCTCAAAGGTGCAGATCCTAGTCCTTTGGTCCTTTTTTTCTTAGGTACTAGTTTAGGTTGCTGCAATTCCACGATTTCTTGTTTTTGCAAGCCAAGATAACCTTTACCATTATATCCCATCTTTTATAGCAATTTGAAGCCTTTTCTATAGTTTTCAATATGTATCTTGATTTTATCATGATCTAGTTGTTCATCTAGGCCCTTAAATAACATCTTAAAAAGGTCTTCATCTTCAATTTCACCCCATTTAGTAAAGGTTGTGGGATCCCATTTAATGGCTTGTATTGTCATAGGTTGTGAAGACTATGGTTTTTATTAAGTCTTAGGGGAGTCCATAAGCTATCTAAAATACATGGATTCTTGCAAATTGTATTCTCTCATTCCTTTGTCCTTGATAGATTAGGTTTTTTAGAAGTAGAAGCTTTTAGTGACTTAGGATTGACATAGGATGAAGATAAACTAGCTTCTCGATTAATAGGTAGTATAACTTCTGGCTTAGGACAAATGCTATTGCAATAAAGATATGGATTTGGATAGGTGTGAATGGTAATTTTATTCCATTTTGTGGTAACTAATTGATGCATTGATGGTATGTTGAAGGAACTACTCACATGGTATGGATCCAAGGATGACCCATAAGAATTTTATAGGTGATATCAAGGTCTTGTTGGCATTATTGGCAATAAGTTGTCATTGATGTCAACTAGTTTGACATGGCCACCGATGAATAAGAAGTGGTGACCGATATAAGAGAAGTAAGACATGATTATGTCAATCTATATGTGAGTAAGCAGACAGAAGGAAGGTTACCGGTACACATGAATTGTGCCATCTGTCGGTAAAGCAGGCTCACTGGTAATGCAAGCAAGCAAGCAAATGAAGAACTAAAGGATGTAAACCGGTATACTTAGAGAAGATTAATGCTACTAGTAAATGGACTAAAAAGTAGGACCAACATGTTTGATGGAAGGCCAAGTTGACCCACCGATAGAGAAGAGGTTTGCAGGTATGAAGGCCCATCAGTGGAGTTAGGTTATACTGGTAAGGTGAGTTGAACTGGTAGTCAATATTGGTCAATGAAGAATGTCAAACCAAAATAGAAAACCAAGCAGAAGTGGATGTTGACAAATACGACAGCTGGAAGCCAGGAGGTGATAATGCATAGGTCGGTGAAGTGTGCATCGACGTAACAGTCAATAAGCAGGTCGAATTTTATGAAGAGCCCGCAAGTCATGGAGGATGCCAGAAGATTGCGGCTCGAGGAAGACAAGCTGGCAATCGATTGAACTTATCCTGCAAGAAGATCTGATCTTCATACCCGTTTGCTGAAGGAAATAACCAAGCCATTAATGGTGTGTGATAGGAGAAACTCAAAAAAGCATGGTGCAGACCTCCAGATATAGAAAATGCATATTGGAATGTGAGGTGTTGGTGGTGCTGATCGATGACATGAAGATAATGTCTCAAGAAAAGAAGATC
Organism: Cryptomeria japonica; assembly: GCF_030272615.1. NCBI lineage: Eukaryota > Viridiplantae > Streptophyta > Pinopsida > Cupressales > Cupressaceae > Cryptomeria > Cryptomeria japonica. The sequence goes on from NC_081415.1 coordinate 247,118,053, forward strand.
GAATTAAATCCAATACGGATCGAGTTGGTGAAGGCAAAACCTAACACAACACTATTTGAATGCAATTTTTGGCGAGAACCCTAGATGATAAATAAGTGAACTCGAGACAATACTTGAATGTAGTTTTTGGTACTACAATACTCATCTTAACTTTCTCTTTTACTTCTTCATATGTATCATATCTCAGCTTGGTAGCATGCCTTGGTAGAGTAAGAAAAGCATCTATCTACTGTTGTGTGATGTCAAAATCAATCTCATAACCCATAGGTGGCAAAGATTGGGTTCTTGGTTCCACAAAATTAACATAGTAGTAATCAATGTCCACTTCAAAACATATGTCATCCTTGTATTTCTCTACTAACTGGGGTAGGATCCGGTACCTGTTATGCATCCTTTCCTGAAACTTGCTAAAGTAATCATCCATAATATCATTAAAATTATCACCTAGCTTCTTGATGAAGTCATTGATTTGATGGGTGATTGGTCGGTGTAGCTCCCAAACTACATTATTGACTGATGGAAAGAATTTATCAAAATAGAAAAACATGCATACTAGAAGTGATCCAAACTTTAGAGTGTTAGTTGAATTGTTCTTCTTTGGCTTCCTTATGGTGTTTAGATTCTCAAACAGGTTTTTCAGCAATACTTCACAAAGATCAATTTTCATTCCTTTCTTCATAATTTTATATGCTAAGTTGACTACTGCATAGGGTACACTATTTTTCCTTGCCGATTGGAAGAAACAATAACCTATTACTCTAATGGCAAAGTTCAGCTCTGCATCTATCACATTGTTCAATTTCAATCCTCTGCAATCTGATTCAACTTCGGTTAGAGTGATCAATTCCTTTTGTGATATCATTTTCTGAGCTTGGGAATGATCAAAGATAGGGTAACTGGTGATCAAATGAATGATTTCCTTGGTGATTTTAAATGGTTTCTCTTCTAACCACATGAAATCATCATGAACTATGCTTAGAACGAACTTGACCCACTAGGGTTTGAATACACGGGGATAGGTTAGGGCTTCGGTCAATCCATTGATTTTGATGTGTTCATACTTGCTATCCAATTTCCCATCGGTACACAATTCATCATATGTGTCCTTGATTTCAACATGACCTAGTTCCTCAAAATGACACTTAGTGAAGAATCTGACATCTTCAACTAGTAAAACCTTATCTGGAATGAGTGAAAATGTAGTTTTATCGTCTGGTTCAGAAGCTACTTTGGGAATTAAAGAATATTTCAGTGAGGGGTTTTCAATGTTCTCAACAACAATGGGCTTCTAGATCTTAGGTGCCATTGCAAATTTCAAATAATCACTTAACAAAAGATTCCTAGGGTTTGAAGACTTTCAAATGATAGATGCTTCCCACTTAGCAAATGTAAAACAGATATTCTCAACTGATGTGATCGGTAAACTAGTTCTTAGAAATGCTTGAGATCGATGTGTAAATACCTTGAAATTCAATTGGGAGGTGGTTTGATCACCTTGAATCACTTTGCTCTGCTTTCTTGAAAACTTGGTAAGTGTAAAATGACCACGTAAAAGCTTTAAGTACACAATATACCTTATCGGGCTTCGTGCAGTTAGGTCATAAGACATTAAATGCACTCGGTACCACTTCCTTTTTATGCTTTTATCGAGTAGCCAGTCTTCCTATATTCACCGACTAGATAGGCTTCCAAAAGACTTGATAAAATTTCAAATTTCCTAATGCATCTTTAACTATGTAGATTTCGAATTAAGTGCATGATAAAATAGGAACTGTTAAGATTTAACCTTTGAGAGAATGCAGTCCCTTCATACCTTTATCGATTAATTTGGAATAGGTGCACCTAACTTGGTAGGCAAGGTGCTTTCTTCTTTTGACACAATTTCCTTCTTTTTCCAAATCATCTATAATTTGCCTTTTATTTCTTCAGTATCTCCTCTAGGTTGATCTCTGCAATCTCTAGCCAAGTGTCCAACTTTGTGACAATGAAAACATGCCATACCAGGATTCTCAATGATCTTCGGTTGTTCATTCCAAACCTTATAAAGTAGTTGGCACTTATATGTCCATATCTTCCACAACATTCACACCATATCCTTGTATTGTAATCCCATGGTACTACAGAATACTGTCGGTAAGGATCTGTGTGAGTTCGGTAACCTCTAGTGTTTGCTTGGTGTGCAGACCACCTATAGTTCTTTTGCTTAAGCCAGCACTTCTCGGTACTATGTCCATATCTATTGTAGTTTTTACAAAACCCTTTGAATTTTTCCTTCTGATAATTGTTAACAGACTTTGTCCTAGATTGATTAGATGTGTGACCATATTTATTGCAATTGTAACAATAACCATTAGACCTAATGACATTCGGTTGCTTACCTTTTCTGATTTGGCACATGTTAGTAGTATGACCTTGATTTCCACAGTAGTTGCAAATAGGCTTCTTTCCTTCGACGTTCTTCTTGTTTCTAGCTTGCTTTGATGATTCTCCTCTCTCGATAGTGTGAATTCCTTTCTCGGTAGAGTCTTTTCCTTTATAACTGAGTCCTGCATCTTTGTTGGGTCTTGTATTCAGTTGCTCATCCAACATCTTTGATGCTTCATAACTCCTCTTCAGTGTTTCTTTGGATTTCTTCTCTGTTTCAAGTTCATCGATCAACCTTGATACTTCAAATTTCAATGCTTGATTCTCATTATCCTTCAGATTTGCTTCATGATGTGCATAACCCAGTTGATCTAACAGATTACTTTGTATTCCAATCATCCTAGTGATTTCATCATTCTTTTCAAATACTAATGCTTCAAGCTATTATTTTTCTCTTTCTAGATCTCTTACTTTATCCTCAGTTGTCCTCAATGCATCAAGATTTTCAGTCATCTGTGTGTTGAAATGTTCATGTCCTCTTTTTATTGCTTTTAGCTGATCAGTTAGTGCTTTGTTCTTTTCTTTTAGTTCTCCAATCATCTCTTCAGTCTCTTCAGATATACTATTCTCAGATGATGTCTCAATTTGTTCCACTAACTCTTGAGAGTCCTGCAAATCACCAGACAATCTTCTTCTAACTTTCAATGATTTTTGCATTTATCTTTGCATGTCTGCAATCACTTGATTAGCATGATCCAATTCTTCTTGCAAATACACAATTCTCCGAGATTGTTTATAGCCTTCCATTGATAAGATATTTTTCCTTAGGATGTTAAACCCTTTTCCAAGATTCAAGCTCTGATACCAATTGTTAGGCCCAATATGGAAAGCTAATATACTGAGAGGGGAGGGGTGAATCAGTACTTCAAAACCTTTTAACAACAATATCTTTACTGTTATGCATAGACCAAAAACTGCTGCAACATAGCATAAAGCTAAAACAAATAGATAACAATCATACATGATTCACTCCATAACACATATATTTTGGTTATGCAGAAACTCTTGGTTAGAGAGAAAAACTGCGGTGGGGATGGCACCCACAACTTCAACTCTGCAATATTAAAGAGTGCTCAGTTAGAGCTACATGTTTAGCTATTTCTAATAGCTTACCCTATTAGGAGTATCAAGATCTTTAGATCTATCTTGCTTAAGGATTTTACAACACTTATTCTAAATGTTGCACCTGGTTAAAGGCTTTACAATTTATAGACTTTGTTAGAGTCGTTTACCCTCTTAAAGGTTTCTCTTACAACTTCAAAATATTACAATAAAATCTTTACAAATATCTATAACTTTACATCTAAAATGTTATAGCAGATTCTATGTGCTCAAAATGAGATTACCTTGCTTATAGCATACCTCGATAACCCATAAAGTAACTCGGTAAACCCTTCTATTTACTCTATTCTTTGACTGTTCTCTAAAATCCTTCTCGGTGACCTCTGTGTCTCTGTAAGAGTCATAACAATGAGTGCTTTCTTATGTATCACACATGTCTTGCTTCATACACCTCTATATCTTTTCTTGTCACTTCTTATCTGATCTCAATCCATGCTATATAAATAGATCTCTTATGTCGGTGATCTGGTTCATTGCCTCGATCTTACAAACATGATTTATCGAATGAATAACCATACAAAATATTTCATTGGATAGATGACCTCAAAATCATACACAATCCTTAAGTGCAATTTCCAATGTGATAATGGTTCTTTGTTCCTTGGGCTTGTAACACATTTCCACAAGTGTGTCTAGGTTCAATGAATCTAGTAACATGTTTCATTCAGTGTATATCAACTCGGTGTATCATTATTGCTGCTCGGTAGACATACAATGTTACTCGGTAGACAACTCGGTGTATACTGGGCTCTGTGACTACTTTCTTCTATAACCGACTCCTCTGTGCATACCGACTGAATGTTTCAGTAGTAGTAACCGACTAGAGTATATAGAATGACTTTGGACATAAAAATAATGGCAACTTAATAAGTAGTAACAGTAGATTCTTTTCTGCTCCTTTTGAGCAATACAAATTGCTAGAGTAGTAGCAGTGTCCCGTCCAGATAACTAATAAATGCTAGCATTTTTCACCAATTATTTGCCTTTATTAAGAGTGATATTCTCATCTTTGAAATCAAACTTCTTTATTACTTATTCACCTATCTTGCCCCATTTAGATAGTGGCCTTTTATTTATTTCCTCCACAACTCTCCTTTGGTATTCCTCCCTCCTTGTTACGACAAAGTCCTTGAACTCCTGTGTTTTAACAAATTCATCATCAGTGATGAATTAATTATAGGATAAAGTTCTATATCTCCAGTGGGATCATGTTCAATTTTGAGACTCTCTATGACCCTACTAGGAGGGAACACAGGCACAATCTCCCTTACTATTTGAGATAGAGGGGATGGAGGAGATGCGAGGTATTAAACCAATGATGTGTCTGTTGTTGGCAATAACAATGAGGAAAATTGAAGGAGGGGGGGGGGGTGAATCAGTTTTCTTCAAATTTAACAATTTAAGGACAATCTCAAATATGATCAACTGCAACAAGAATACAGATAAAGACAATAACAATAACACACACAATGCCAAGAATTTGACATGGAAAACCCAGTTAACAAAAAATCCACGGTGCGAACCCACCCACAATAAGAAGATACTCTGCAGTAGTATGTGTAAATATTACAATGGGGAATGCACATGCATTCAGGCACACTACCTAGAGCTCACTGCTCAAAATATAATGAACCTGAAGGCTCCAACCCTTAGGGAAGGTTCACTACCTTACAATAATATTCTAACTACAGTCTGGATTACATGAACTACAAAGATAGCATTTGCTAATGCCCGATGACAGTTCGAGTTAAGTTCATTTGTCTGTCCTGCAACAATCTCTGCTCAATTCACCATACCAAAGGATAAATTTTCTTACGTGCAAGTAAACCACTCTCTGATAATCTAGACATAATATCAACACCCAAAATACATGAATATAACACCTATTTATATAATTCATCAACCTTGACTACAAGGTCAGCCAAACCCTTAACACTCAATTACAAAATTACATCACACGATACATAAATCAACCACCAGAATAATACAATTCCATAGATGACATTGTATGGACCTAATTCAAATCCTCGAACGTGCATAACCACCAGAAATCTTGCCAAGATCAACTGCAACACGCTACACCACCAAAAATACCGCATAACACGAAGAATATCACCGTATCTAAAAGATCTTCAAGAACGTGCACAAGGATCAATGCAGACCACCAAAAAAAATAGGAAATGATCAGGAAACACCAACAAGCACATTAGAACCATCCGCAATAACTGCACCAACACCACTTAATCAAATCTTCATTGAACAACACACTGACACTCAAGAACACTTAACAACATTGATTTAGACTAGAAAGATTACTTGTAGAGCACCAAATCATGAAACATCTAAAATGAAGATACACATGAATATACAAAACATTCTCCTAAATCTGCAACCAAAGATATAGTCATACCAGAGCACAACGGATCAAAATACTAGACTCTGCCAACTACAAAGCACAAAAGAACAATCTTCATGCTGAAATCCACAACTCAACCAAATCACCACACATTATCATGGAATAAATAAGGAATGAAGCATCTCTAGTTGAATCAACATGCCTAATAGATAAACCAACTAGATCAACTCAATGAATCACCGGATCACCAATCAGATCTTTGCAATACCAAAAGACAAGAATATGTTAACATCAATGACAATAACATATCCTAGCAGCAACAATATCCAACGTCTATCTCTTCTCTTATTATTGTTGGGCTATCATGTTTCTCCTCTCTTTCTACAATCTTTATTCCCTTATACTTGTACAAGACTTCTCTTTAACCATCACTTTGTTAGTAGGATGCTCCTCTAAGACAATAGGCTACTTGACTTAATCATTTCGATGTCCAACATGGCTTGAACACTGAGCATCAAATTCTTAATTTTAACAAAATAATCTAGCTCATAATGGAATAAACCAGAGAAATCTAGTTCTCTTTATCTTCTTATATCTTTCTCTCAATGAATCATAACATCTCGCTCTTCTCTCTTGAACCTCCTCAATTAAGGTGCAATTCCTGATGATGTCCTCATCAACTAGGTTCTCATGATTACTTCCAAGTCCTAGGTACTTAACAAAACCTTTTGGGTCATAGTTACTTTATTGTTCATGTCTCATCTTATATGGACTCAATGTAAAGTACAACTGATCCAATGCATCCTTATTTCTAGGTATAAAGTTTTCAAATCTACTTTGTGTTGGGGAAAGGGAGGACTTGTGTTCTATTCTGAAAGCCAATAGATCCATTTCTCTCAATTGCCTAATGGCTTCCAAATAAGCAATTCTCAACACATGAGGTTGCACTAGCAATCCATATATCTTGAATGTGTGGTCTTTGAGTGGAGAAACCAATCTCCCCAATTATGTGAAATCCTAAGGATTTTCCTTCTCTTTGCAAGTTTGATAAATTTCATGACCTCTTTTGGCATTTTATTTTTAGGTAATACAAAATAAATCAACACATACTAAACAAACTTCTATTCAA